>NC_139952.1:17536685-17559185 GCF_963454915.1 Gymnoscopelus microlampas
GAGGGTAATAGGTAAAGAAGGGAGAGACATAAAAGTGAGTGGGCAGGTGAATTGGTTCAGCTTGCTCCCTGGTGTTTAATACAAAATTTCTCTCCCTTTCCCTCTCTCTCTCTCTCTCTCTCACTCGCCCCCTCTTTCTCTCTCTCTCTCTTTCTTTCTCTCTCTCTCTCTCTCTCTCTCTCTCTCCCAGTCGATTGGTTTTTCTGTTTCACACCTCCACTATCAGAGGGGACTAGCCAGATGGTTGCAGGTGCGTGTGTGTGTGTGTGTGTGTGTGTGTGTGTGTGTGTGTGTGTGTGTGTGTGTGTGTGTGTGTGTGTGTGTGTGTGTGTGTGTGTGTGTGTGTGTGTGTGTGTGTGTGTGTGTAAGAGGGAGATAAAACTGGGCAGTGCTGCAGAGGCAGAAGAGCATGACTAAGCCTCAGGACACACACACACACACACGCACGTGCACGTACACGTGCATGCGCGCGCGCGCACACACACACACACACACACACACACACACACACACACACACACACACACACACACACAGTGTACACGTGCACACGCTGAGGTCCACACTCAAATTGCATTTTCCAAGTGTAGTGCTGACCTGCCTCTGTACTGCCCAGATAATTTCTCAACCAACCAGGTGCATAAAGATGGCATCCTCTTGAAATTCAGTCCCGTCAGCCCATCCCACAATGCAACGCCACACTGTAAAACCCAGGAGTGTTACTTTAACTCCGAGAGCGAAAAAAATCTATCCAAATGGACCCGATAGGGTCCATTTGTGCAGATTCGTTGCGCTCTCAGAGTTACAAATGGATAAAGTAACACTGAGGATTTTACTGTGCAGTGCTTCTATCCTAACATACAACACTGGCAAACTTCATAACACCCTGTGGCAATATCAGGCAATTTTCTGCCAACAATTAACTCCTGAAAATGTGTCCAAATCCAGTGTAATCCACCAGTCCAGTACTAGAAGACAGAGGTTGCCCAACAAAGGAGGATGTATTTATAATAAAGATTACAAACGCTCTGAGATGCTGAGTCTGTAATGTTATGTAAGCACAAAAAAAAGGCCAATGTGTTACTTGAATACTGCACTGTTCAACACATTGTCACAGTATTACATTACATACAGTACAGTACATAACAGACCACATGAACCCTAGAGTCCCTATCCTGGGCATGTCATAATGCCGTGTTGTGAACGTAGATAAGTAAAGAATGTATTTTATCTCATCTAGAACACGACCAAATATTATTTTTTTTAAATCTGGTAAATTATTATTAATTATTACATAATTGTTTATGAATTTAGGTAAAAACAAGTAGAGGTATAATTGTAGGGTTCCGGTTCCAGTTCCAGATAAATAAATAAAAAACCTTCTGTTATACAGTAATGTGTCTGACTTCTGAAATGCAGAATTGGGTATAATGAGATGAGAAGAAGAGTGTCAAACTTTTGACTACTGCTATGATGATGAGTAAATTAGGCCCACAGTACTAATTGCATGTATACAAAAGTAAATAAATGAGTATTGAGTAATGAAATGCAAAGCATATAAGCTAAATAGTTATCCATACATTACTGAAGTAAGTAATTATTTAAGTAATTAAATCTAGAATTAATCTAAGAAAGAACCAAAAACTAATAATTAACCCTTGACAGTAAATCTATTAACGCTGGCAACTTTGGAGAAACTCTTGGTCTTGGACTGACTTTGGTCCAAGACTGTGTCAAGACCGAGTCAGGCAATACCAAGATGGCACCAATACCATCAAACTGAGGTCTTGAGACTGGACTTAAGATCGAGACAAGTATTGAGTACTACAGCCCTATCCCTAACCCTGGCAGTAAATCGTGTTTTAGTTATTGACCTGTCATGACCTGTAGGCTACAATACCACACGTCCTATGACATAGCTTAGTATTGCGCTAAAATGCAGTTTAGTTGACTTGAGTTCAGACCAGTTCAGTTTAAGCGTGTAAATCAGTGTTGTTGATGTTGCTAAACTCATCTGGTTGTGAAGTGTAGCAGAATCAATTACATGGTTAGCTGCTCCCAATTAGACTAGCCTGATCAATGTCATCCAAGATCACTGCATAATCACACACACACACACACACACACACACACACACACACACACACACACACACACACACACACACACACACACACACACACACACACACACACACACACACACACACACACACACACACACACACACACAGTACACACGCACGCACGAACACACGCACACACACACACACACACACACACACACACACACACACACACACACACACACACACACACACACACACTCAGCATAGATGATTTGATAATTAAATCAATCTGAACAACTCGAGCTTCACTAATGAAGCACAAGAGATGAAATTCATCGGAGAATGCACGTGTGTGTGTGTGTGTGTGGGCGTGCATTTTTGACACATGCATGTACGTGTGTATGGCTGTTTGTCTTGTGTGAGTGCATGTGAGTGTGTGTGTGTGTGTGCGCGTGCGTGCGTGTCTCTGTGTGACTCGTGGATGTTTTCATGTTAATCAGCAGTTAAATGTGACGGTGCTTTGCTTTTCTAGTTCCCATCTGAACGCGTGAAGAAAGAGGAATGAAGAATGACAGAGAGAATGAGAGGATCCGACAAGAAAGGAGAAACGAAGGAGAAAACAGAAAGGTGCAGAGGTTCTCCTCTGGCCCACATTAGCAGCTCTGATCAGGCTTCTCATTCTAGTATGGTGTCAAGACTTCTGCAAAGCATTGAGATGTAACCTTCCTAATAATAGCAGAGATACAGTCGCTTTAGGAGAAAACAAACAAGACAAACAAGTAGCACCTTGAATGCATCCACGGTACGGTAAACAAGCTCAGCATGAAGGCAGAAGGACGAGCTCAGCCCAGAGGTAAAGCAGCTCTGTGTGGGTTATATGGTTTAGCTCATCAAAGCCAATACGCTAACTATATGAACACTATATTCACGTTGTGAGCTTGCAGATCTGCAATTTTTGGAGAAGAGATTTGGTGTGCTGTGCAGGGGAAAAAAGGAGCAGATAAAGTATAGCGCCCCGGAGGACAACAAAGTGTAGGGTTTAAGTGGTTAAAGAGATACTTCGCCAAGCTTAAACCAATAATACAGCGTGACAAAAATACCCTTTGTCTTCTGTGTATTTCTCAGTGAAATGTTGGCTTTGCAAAACGATGATGTCAAACGCACGTCATTCTGCATACATTCCATATGCTCAGGAGTATATTCACTGCAGTTACAGGCTTCATCGTTTTGTACCTCGCTTCTGAAACCTCAGGGACGGGTCCGCTAATTGAACATTATATTTTCATCATAGTGTCACTGTCAGCGGTTACTTCTGTCTCCACTCCTAGCTGACATTGAAAATATGTACACTGTAAACTCCTGAGTGTCAATTTAACTCTCACTCTCGGTGTTAAATGAACACTCGGGAGTTTACAGTGTACTACCCTGAGGAACAAGGCCAGCTGCCTTTACTGAAAAAGTCACAACAGAACGCATTGGCATTGGATGTGATAAGTCAGTGGTAATGCACTGGCAATGCATGATCGTTATCCTGTAAAGTGGGCCTTTTCGAAGTATGAGGCTGCAGCAGGACAGTGATTATATTATGTTAACTGTGAACTGATGTGGATAGTTGATCACAGCACTTTCGACTGCACTCTTCAGAAGTGTGTGCCTTTTTGTGCACTTGTGCAAACATGTAAATGCATTTTTTCATGTGTGCTCTGTGATCTGAGCAATGACAGTTTGATTAAGCTAACAGAGATGTCATTCTGAATGATGCCTGGCTTGGTTCCATCTCTACAGGGTGCCTGTGTGTGTGTGTGTGTGTGTGTGTGTGTGTGTGTGTGTGTGTGTGTGTGTGTGTGTGTGTGTGTGTGTGTGTGTGTGTGTGTGTGTGTGTGTGTGTGTGTGTGTGTGTGTGTGTGTGTGTGTGTGTGTATTTGCTAATCACCAGCATGTGGGCTTGCTCTTTGTAACATGCTGCTGTAGCGTAGAACATACCCTAATTAATGACATGGCCCATCACCGTGCTGATAAGATGATTAATACCATGATTCATCACCATGGCGATATCATGGAAATAAAGCCATTAATTCTACTGATCAGATGACAGAGAGAGAGCGAGAGAGCGAGAGAGAGAGAGAGAGAGAGAGAGAGAGAGAGAGAGAGAGAGAGAGAGAGAGAGAGAGAGAGAGAGAGATTGAAGGACTGAAGAGGAGAAAGGGAAAGATTCAATGAATGATAGAGAGAGAAAGAAACAGAGAGAATAGCAGGGGCAAAGGGCAGAGGAGAGATGAAGAGACAGGGGAGAGAGTGAGAAAGGAGAAGAGAAGAAACAGATAAAAGATTGAATGCAGGAGAAAAGAATGAAGGTCTTGATGCTATTGATTCACACATGCACACACAACCTAAATACGTCGCTAAAACATACAGTAAATAGGTTAATATAAACCTGCACCTATGTCACCAGCACTTAAGGGAAATGCAGAGGAAGGAACAGAAACCTGTCTCCTTCAATCTGTATTTTCAGACAAGCAGCAGCAACTCTCATCAGACTCACAACCTGCTTGTATCACGCTGATCTGCTTTCAGGCAACCTGCAGGGTTGCCAATGAATGTACGTATAGGCGAAGATCTTGACAATTGCCAGGTGTTAAAAATATGACGGAAAACACACACACACACACACGCACGCACGCACGCACACACACACACACACACACACACACACACACACACACACACACACACACACACACACACACACACACACACACACACACACACACACACACACACACACACACACACACACACACACACACACACACACACAGAGAGTGAGTTGTCATCACCAGCAATCTGTATTCTAGACATACTCTCTAAACTCCAAACCACTTGACAGAGAAATTACTAACGTTGAAAGATTGCTGTGCCACCGATGGAGCCAATTAAAAAGCGTGCTCTTGATTTTTGTGTTATATATTCTTTTCCCGTACTGCATTTTAACGGACTACTTTACGTGTAATAGATCATAGTTATTCAACACGTGCATGTGCCTGTTGATGATACTGTACCACAGATTAAGACGCATCTCTGAACCATATGAATATCCCTGTATAGGGTCAGATCCCACCAGGGGAGTGGAAAATGTAAATAATTAATTAAATAAATAAATAGGCAATCTACATATTTTTTTATATAATGTATACGTATATAATACATATATACACACACACACACGCGCGCGTGTGCGCCCGTGCGTGCCTGCGTGCGTGCGTGCGTGCGTTTGTGTGCAATCTTTCTCTCCCCAGCGGGAGGCAGTACCCCCTTTCTCCTTCTCCATCTTTCACAAACCCTAATGTCAAGCATTGACATTAGGGTTGAACTTGTCAATGTTAACTATATGTCAACTATAGCTGGGGTCGCTAGCTATAGTTGCTCTCACTGCTTCCTTCATCCACAGCAGCAGTGAGCCATAAAAGCACTTCCAGATCACCAAACCAAGCCTATACTGCCATGTCAGAACCATCAACAATCCCAACGCATCACTGCACGAGTTGTCCTGATTGGACTGTGAGAATCATACCTGAGAACTGCTATGACCCCAGATACGGTAGATAAGCACATCCATTCATCCATCCATCCATCCATCCATCCGCCCCATTTCGCTCTTTCCCTTATCCATCATTAGGGCCAGTCCTATTCTTACAACAACAAAAAAAACACTCGCACGCGCGCGCACACACACACACACACACACACACACACACACACACACACACACACACACACACACACACACACACACACACACACACACACACACACACTAAAAAACAGGATACAGAGACATCTGCTCAACCTACTGTATGCCCCCTGACCCCATTATCCGGTGGAGCATGACACGTCTGAATTCTGTACATTTTACATCGTATGCATAATACATATTAAGAGAGACTCCTGCAGATGGAGTTTCACAATGGAGGCGTTTATTCTTATTTTTTTTACATTGTTTGCCTTCTGTGGAACATTTCAGGTCTCGTCAGCATGCAAGCCATTTCAAAAGAACTTTCTTTAGCGTGGGTTTTCAGGGGAGAGTTTCGGACTTAATGTATCCACTTGTGACTGTGTGCAAAATGCAACCAAATAGGCCCGTAAGGTGGTTGCATTTGCACACTCTCAGAGTGTTAAGTGAACACTCAGGATTTTACTGTGTACCTTGTCAAGGAATATTTCAGGAGGAAGGAGGAAGGCGTGTGGGCTGCCGCGTAAAAGTGTCAAAATAATAACGTCGCTCTCCCAGGAGGCCGACTCTCAGTCTGCAAGTGTGTGTAAGCAATGTGTGTATTCATGTGTGAGGCTGTGTGTGTGTGTGAGTGAGTGAGTGAGTGAGTGTCTGAGTGTGTCTGAGTGTGTCTGAGTGTGTGTGTGTGTGTGTGTGTGTGTGTGTGTGTGTGTGTGTGTGTGTGTGTTTGCATGTGTGTGCGTGTGCGTGCGTGTGCGTGTGCGTGTGCGTGTGCGTGTGCGTGTGCGTGTGCGTGTGCGTGTGCGTGTTGAATGTTGGGTGCGTCCGGCTCCTAGCTTGCTGGGTGTGGAAACACCAGTGTGTGTGTCTGTGTTGTGGTTTGAGTGAAAACAGATTGTTTGTGATGGTTAAGTATCTGCTGACAGATTGGTCTGCGATGACAGGAGGCCCTGTGGCTTTCACGCGATCTGTATGTGTGTGTGTGTGTGTAGGCGTGTGCATGTGTGTGTGTCTGCGTGTTTCTGTGTGTGCGTGCGCGTGCTTGTGGAAGGTGGTGGTTTTGTGCCACCGAATGTGTTGTGCACTACAATCTGTGTATATGTGCGTATATATGTCAGTATGACTGTGTGTATGACAGCAGGATTGCATGTGTGCGTAGCCTACGTTTGTTTACATTATGTCACTGTGACTGCATGCCTGTCTCTGTATGACAGTATTATTTTGTGTGTGCATGCATGTGAGTGTGTGGTTGTGTGGTTGTGTGTGTGTGTGTGTGTGTGTGTGTGTGTGTGTGTGTGTGTGTGTGTGTGTGTGTGTGTGTGTGTGTGTGTGTGTGTGTGTGTGTGTGTGTGTGTGTGTGTGTGTGTGCTGTGTGCATACGTGTGCAACTGCAAGCCTAGTGTATGCGATTTGACTCACCTGGTCTGCAGCCTGCATGGCCTCCCCCATTACGTTTTGTAAGAAGGAGGCTCATTTATCTGTTTTCGCCCGACCAAAGGAATCGTGCTGCATCTCCTGCGAGGTCTGGAAGGTTTTTTGATCATCTCGCCGCTGTGGAGGAAGAACACAGCGAGCAAAACTTGCCATTATTCGTCGCGCTTCGGTGCTTTTTTGGGGATAATGAAACGCTCGTTTTGTAGCGTCCGCTAAACGCAGACGGTGCACTGGAAGGAAAGCTCTCGGTGTGCACTGTAGCAAACCAATTAAATACTGGATGCTCAGAGGTAGAACGGGTACCGCACATGTTTTCACACAACAGCAGGTTATTCAGCGGGCGTGTGCAGAAGACAACAATCTGTGTGTATTGTTCTTCTGAGCATCATAAATGCCTCAAATGGGTTCTGTGCTATTATATTGTATGCTGACATCTTCTATACATCTTCTTCTAATATTATGGGTAAAGCTATATTCTGCTCCTCTCCTACAGTCATCACCGTGGCTCTGACTGCTGCAACAGCTGGAGCTATGCAAAGATTTCCAGACGCAGGAGAAATGCACACGTCTGGGACCTGCTGATGTGTGTGTGTGTGTGTGTGTGTGTGTGTGTGTGTGTGTGTGTGTGTGTGTGTGTGTGTGTGTGTGTTTCAGTGAAAGAGAGTATAGAAATAGGAAGAGAGAGCATATGCATGCCTCACAGTGTGTACTGTATACGTCAGAGAAAGTTCATATGCATCCTGGTGTATGTGTCGGCTTGAATGCATGCGTGTGTGAAATTGTGGAGTATTTGTGTGAATGTAGTGCATGCGTGTGTGCAAGTGCGTGTGTATGTGTGTGCGTGCGCATCTGTGCCCATATTTGCGTGCATGTGTTTGCATCTGTGCTTATATTTGTGTGTGTGTGTGTGTGTGTATGTGTGTGTGTGTGTGTGTGTGTGTGTGTGTGTGTGTGTGTGTGTGTGTGTGTGTGTGTGTGTGTGTGTGTGTGTGTGTGTGTGTGTGTGTGTGTGTGTGTGTGTGTGTGTGTGTGTGTGTTTGCGCACACACTGTGTAAGTGCGCTGACCCAGTTTGTCTGCCATGCAGGAACAGCAGCTTGTGCAACTGAGCGGGATGTGCATTTTTTTAACAGCAACAGCTTCCTGAGCGCTGCAGTGAACCCACCAGAGTATCCCTGCCCTCCTGGAGCTGGGACAAGGCTTTCCCTATTACAAAACTATACATTATATATATTCTGGTCCATTTTCTGATATTTTCCTTGGTGTTCTGCAATTCATCAATTCATTTCACAATGGCAATCATCATCAGGTGCCGCATTGGTTATGCTTGATTCATACTCCGTCGTACGTAGCTGATCTACAAGCTCTCAACGTTTGTAAATCAAATATTTTTGGAGTGCGACACCATCACACAGTGGGTGAAGTATAAATCGGGCTTTACTCTGACTGAGGTGTGGAGTGCTTGAGTAATTGGTAGAGCCACTATGGCATGGAAGCAAGAACCTACATTGTGATAAACAGAGAGAAGAATGTCGCTATTGATTATTGGTGTTTTAGCTGCTTCGCAAACGTATTACCCTCCACTCTAGTAGCTGCGGATGTCAGGATGACATCACCGCAGCATTGTTTTATTTCCAGCTTTGCTGCTAGAGGCAAAGATGATCGTTCCGACTGCAGAGAACAGCCACAGGTTCATGAAGGTACCACTGCAGACAACAGCCACAGGTTCATGAAGGCATCTGGGAGCGGAACCTGTCAGCTGTAGTGATCACCTTCATTGACATCCAAAAAGCTATTGACGCCATACATCGAGGAAAACTGAACATTGTCCAGGCCTATGGTGTTCCTGAGAAGATGGTGCAGATGATAGCGGCAAGCTATAGTCAGACTCGAGCCAAGGTTCTGATCCACGATGGTGAGACAAAAGAAATTGAGATACTCGCGGGCGTCCATCAGGGTGATACCCTGGCCCCCTTACTGTTTATTGTGGTGATGGACTGTGCCCTGAGACTCGCCATCAGCAGCAAGGAGGAGACACTGGCTTTCACGCAGGTCCCTGAGAAGAAGACTCAGCGAGTACATCCGCTGAGACCTTGAATATGCAGATGACATTGCCCTTGTCTCGGACACAGCAGAGAAAGGAAGGGAACTACTACTGGCAGTAGAAATGGAGTGCAGGAAGCAGGAAGATTGGCCTCAAGCTCAATGCCAAGAAAACAAAAGTAATGGCATTCAGCAGGGAGGACAGAACCATTGCTACAGTTACTGCCAGCAGGACGGTGCACAGGATGGCTATGTTCTAAATCCCCAGATGTCTTTCCATCACTGGTCTTCAGTACTGCTTTCTATGCTGTTTATACCGTGTCAGGTTGAGGCATGGCACAGTAAAATGCAACATGCCTCAAGTGGTTTAATTAAAAATCCAGTAGAGAATATATTTTCAATATATGAGGTAGCCCAGCAGGAACTGTCTGCTGTCTGTCTCATTTTATTTATTTCCTCTCCACTCGTCTCCTCTCCTCTCGCAGTCCACTCTTCTGTTCTCTTTCTCTCCTTGTATCTCTCTAGTAATGGTACCATCATGTATATTCTATGAGATATAAAAGCAGAGGGGAGTGACAATCGCCCAAATCAAGTGACACAATCCCTTCATGTGGATATATTCCTCTATGCAGACTTTACTTTCTCCGTGGACCTGCCATGTGGATTTTTTTTTACCTGTGAAGTTTCTGCCCTATGTGTCTTTTTTTTAACCTTATTGTATATCTAATCTCATGCATAATAATATAATAATGTACCTGCCACTTTGTGTACCTACCAATGTTTATTGTTTTTCTTTCTGAAAAACAATAAAATTGTGGAGCTTTGTGAAAAAAACAAATTTCACCAACTTTACACCTGTAAACCAGTGATGTGCCAATAAAGTGGATTTTTGATTTTTGCAGTGTGTGTGGGCGTGTTATCTCACCAAAAGAGGTGAGAAAGGGAGAGTAGAGTCTTTGAGGACAAACTATCCGATTCTCTCGACAGTAATTTCGTGTCATTACATCATTCACCTTTCTCTTTTTGTGTATGCATGTGTATCGTGCATGTCTCCATTATGGCCAGTAATTATGTGCTACAAACCCACAAATGTTTGTACATGAGTGTGTGTGTGTGTGTGCGTGTGTGTGTGTGTGTGTGTGTGTGTGTGTGTGTGTGTGTGTGTGTGTGTGTGCGCGCGCGCGCGCGCGTGTGTGTGTGTGTGTGTGTGTGTGTGTGTGTGTGTGTGTGTGCGCGCGCGCGTGTGTGTGCGCGTGTCCGTGTGCCTGCATGCGTGTGTGTGTGTGTGTGTGGGTGTGTTCTGGCTGGCACCTAAAAGTGCATTTGAAGTGTAGACTTGCTACTGTAGTATGCACAACACAGCTTTGAAGGTAATAGGGAGGAAAGACTATGAGCCCACACAGAGCCTCAACGAGCAGGCAGATATGAAACTATAAGCTACGACTCTCAATATCCCCTCTTCTGGGAATATTAACTTCTGTCATCAGCAAGAAGACTCCTGGTGCCAAAGTGTAAATTAAACCGCTTGAGGCTATCGTTGTTCCACCCTCCATCAAGCTGCTAACTCTAATGCTAAATCTTATAGTAGAGTAAGTAAGTAGCCTTGGGAACCAATGGTTCCTGAGCCATGGCCCTTAAGTCAGGAGCCTATCTCCTGTTTCTGTAGCATGAGGCAGCCTGGTGTGCAAGCTCACCCCCCCTGGACATGACGCTAGTATGTCACAGGGAATTACCCCCCAATCCAACCCTTGATGCTGGGTGCCAAGCAGGGGGGCATTGGGTACCTTCGTCATATCAAAGACGGCCAAGTCTTTGATATGACTTGGCCGTTGATTGAACTCCCAACCTTCCAATCTCTGGGCCGACACTATACCACAAGACTTGGTTAGATTAATAGAGCCGAGTGCAATAATAAGCACTTGGCACTTGCATTTACATTTTTACAGTTTCCTTTTTAAGCTTATGCTGTCAATGTTAAATGCATAGTCATGTCTATTTTTTGTTCAACCACTTTCAACCTGGCTTCAAAAATGTGTCACTTCGTAGTACAAAGAACAAAATACGGCTTAAGTGGTTAAGATGTTTTTATGTAAAACAACTGTCTGCTTCTCATGTTTCTGTGATGTTTTTTGTGTAATGCAACAGAATGTAACACCATGCCTGTCATGAACCAGCTCACAGTCCAGACAAACAAGGGAGTAGGGAGGGGCATCACTGTGCCCAAGAGGACATTCACATTCTATCTACATATTGGCTTTGTATTCCATGCTTGCAGTGGTGGAAGAAGTACTCCCATTTTTTTGTGTGTTATTGGACAATTCACTATTGAGAGATCACACCTTCTGCTCAAGTTAAACAGTATTTATTGAATGAAATGAGAGGCCAGGGTAGGGCGAGACTCAGGGTGGGGGTGTAGTCTCAGGAGCCTGGCGACCACGGTTGCTCAGCTCGGGAGTGGTCTGTCGCCATTGCTCCGACACTGCCCCGACCCAGGGCTCGTAGAGGAAAGAAAATATAGAAGTTAGAAGAGGTTGTTGGGGTGGGGGAGGGAATTTGGAATCCACGTTTAGCAGAAACAAACAGGTAAGTGATACAATCGCAGGTGTATTTATACTGTAGTGATTGCAACGTGGATTGGCTGAGAGATACAGTAGGACGGGAGTGGTCGAGATAAGCAGAGGGTGGTCTCTACTCATATGTTGAACACAACTACATTAAGTACTGATACTTGATGACTTAAGCCCTAATTTATGCTTCCAATATTCAAAAACATCTTCAAGCTGTGACGCATTGTGAGCTTGTAGATCTGTTATTTTCGGCAAATGTTCCCCTCAGAATAGGGATGCGTTCAAGTGATTAATGACCAAAAAACAAACACACCAAGATTTGGGTCCAGGACCCTACAGTGTCAAGTGTTTCCATCAAGACACTTATCTCATTAGCTGACAGCTAATTCATTTCAAACTAATTCCCAGGGTCTGCACTAACCCTTTGAAGTGTCTTCAAATGAAATGAGCCATACCACCACTTGTACAACATTAGTGCAGTTGGCTCTGTGTTGCATAATGTTCTGGGAATGCTCCACTAACTCCAGGTTTTGGTCAAGGGTGATCTCAGTGTTCACTGATATTGTGGCCTCATTTGCCAGCACTCTTCACTGTTACTCATGGGGAGGTCCTGTGTGCAAGACTACAGGGACTGAAGGTCCCTGAAGTATTAATATTACCAGGTGCAACGGCATGACTGGTGTTGTTTTCACCTTGTGTGTGTTTATTTGTCTGTGGACAAATATTGTCACAGCAATAGCGCTACAATCATGCAAGATCAAAACCCTGTATTAATATTGTTATCTAATAAACCCCACTCCAGCTACCGGGTGTTCTGATTTGACTATGCAATCTGTTTGAAACCCATTTATCTTAGCAAGTGTGGTGTTATATGTGTGGGCCTTACCTGTGCTTATGGTGTCACTTGCACCCTCCGACTTGACCGTAGTCACTCTTATAGCATCATCGGTGCAGCTCCCTTGGACAACCCTGCCTCTGATACTGTCATCTTAGCTTTCACCATATTTCATTAGGTTACACCAAAAGAGGTGAGAAAAGGAGAGTAGACTCTTTGAGGAAAAACTATCCGATTCTCTCGACAGTAATTTCGTGTCATTACATCATTCATCTTTCTCTTTTTGTGTATGCATGTGTATCGTGCATGGGTTACACAGTCACACAGACAATACAAACAAACATCCAATCAGGGGAACAGGAAATCCAAATACAATACAGGTCCCAGAGTAAAACCAATGACAGTAGATCCAATGTGACCTGGCTGCAGTGGTGGAAAGTACTGTAACCAAGTACATGTACTCAAGTACCGTACTTTACTGGAGTATTTCCAATTTTCAGTACTTTTACTTCTACTCCACTACATCTCAGAGGTAAATATTATACTTTTACTCCTTGTAGATCGGCTTGTGAAATGGGGACATTCTGCATAATGAGTACTTTCTACTTTTGGTACTTTAAGTACAGTTTGATACCAATACGATTGTACTTTTATACTCAAGTAACATTTTTTCCAGACTTTACTTGTAGAGTATCTCTACACCGCAGTATTGATACTTAACTTAAGTAAAAAATGTGTGTGGTCTGCCACACCATTCATCCAGGCAATGTCTCCATGCTACTTCTCTTCAGAGGGTTCTGAGAACATTCCTGTTACTCTGTGACCTGCCTCTCACACTCTCACAGTCAGTCCTCAACATGCATGACACTACCTGCTGAGTCTCCTCTGACTCTTTTCTGGCACTCACAGCTTTGTTCTATATGCAATTAGTGTCCCACTTCTAGGATCTGCCCACAGCACACAGTCAATGACAAACCAATCTATACCAGCCAATGGGATTTGATTTAACTGTGACATTATTTATCTCAACACTATTGATCATTGCCTCTGAGATGTAGTGGAGTAAAGTATAAAGTCGAGAAATGGAAGTATTCATTGTACTTAAGTAAAAAAAAGTACAGTACTTGAGTAAAAGTACATAGTTTACTTTCCACCACTGACAATCTGACAATAGCAAGGGAAATATAGCATCACAGGAAACCAACTTGACATTAGGCCTGTCACAATGATTACATAATCGCCTAATCGCAATTATTTTGCATACTCGTTAACATGTTGGACAACGTTGACACGTTTTCAAACATTTTTCCATTTCCCAAACATTTTTTATTTGTGGAAATAGCAAATAGTGGAAATATTTCTATATACTGTCACCTGTCAAACGCGTCGCATCTGAGCTTGTAGATTAGTTTTTTCGAAAGTATAAATGTATTATTAGAGACAGTCAGTCACAGTCAGTTATTTTTATATTTACATTATGTGTCATATTTTCCTGTGGAATCTTAGTTTTTACGAAGCCTAAAAGCCAAAACAGAAATGTAAGTTTTTAAAAATATGTTCCAGTGTTAAATGCAAAACAGAAACCATAATTAAATCGTTAATTGCAATTATCTGTGTGACAATTAATCGCCAAGTAAAATCTCACAATCGTGACAACCCTACTTGTGATGAGATGGTGCTGTAGCAGTGCTGGATACAGTAAATACAGTAAACCAGTGGTGTAAAAGGTACAAAAATGTTTTACTTAAGTAAAAATATCAATGCTGCAATGTAGAAATACTCTGTTACAAGTGAAAGTCTGGTATTCGAGATGAACTTGAGTAAAAGTACAGACTATTGGCATCAAAATATACTTAAAGGACCAAAAGTAAAAGTACTCAATATGCTGTATGTCCCATTTCACAAGTTTTCAAATGTCAATCTTTTGATAATAGCAGATCTACAAGCTCACAACGCGTCGCAGCATTGTGAGCTTTTGATTGACAAAGTAACTAGTAACTAAAGTTTTTGTAATGGAGTAAAAAGTATTGAAGTATTGAAAATTTGAAATACTCCAGTAAAAGTACCTCAAAATGTAAGTACAGTACTTGAGTAAATGTACTTTCCACCATTGTGAAAGTACAGTAGTAGGTTACTTTAGGATCTATACCCACATCTCTCCCTGGGGTGTTGATAATAAAAACTATTAGACTACACACCCGTTTATTGCTTGGGGTAAATCTGGTATAAACTATGGTTTAATTTGTTTTTTAATTCTTGCACTGATGTTAATGTTTTCATTAAAACCATTATAAGAATTCCTCAGGAAAAAAGCACCATCTTAAAAACCAGCGTGTGCGCTTATCTTCCGCGCGCGCGCGCGTGTGTGTGGCTCTGACTAGCTGATGTGGCCCACAGGGAGATGCTATATGGTCAATGTGAGAAAATGCTGTTGTAGCAATACAAACACACACACACACACACACACACACACACACACACACACACACACACACACACACACACACACACACACACACACACACACACACACACACACACACACACAACCTGGAATTCTATTAATTAGACTGACTGGGTCTGACCTCGCGACCTCGAGGCCCGGCCTGTCACAGAAAGGTTGACTTGGCTTAAAAAAGAATTGTAACCGTACTAGTAATTAGTAACAACAGGGAATGACCAATTACACTTCAATACATGCATGTCATCCACAAATCTGAGGGAAACGTGGTTAACTTGTAATAGATAATCTAGATTTGGCTGCTTGTACCTGTATGAGTGAGTGACAAATAAAACCCTCTTGAATCTGGAATCTTATATTTAATTCCAGGTTAAGAGAGAAACTCCATACTATACACATCAAAGTCATGAGTGTTATTCATTTATCCATTTGTAACCCTGGGCATGTACAAATGTCACCAACTTAACTTGTACACTCTCAGAGTTAAATAATTGAACAATATTTAACACCCCAGACTGTACTGTGCAGGTGGATGCTTTAAAATATTATGTTAAAATCTGTTGTAACACTGGAACATGAATGCTTATTAGAGTTAAAGCAGTTAATGTTAATGTAACTTTAAAATGTCGGTTAGGGTTAGTCCGTATGTTAATACAATATAACTTATACAATTGAGGTGGTTGTATTTTGTCTCCCTGCTCTTCTATTGAGGCATTTAGATCTGGTGTCTAGGTGAGACATGACCTTTGACACGATCCTGTTTCTGGTTTTACCCAAAGGTCAAGATTCAATTTATTCCCTGAGCAAGCAGGCAGGCTCTATTAGCTCAATGGTATAATTTCAGCACTTGTGCATGAGACCCGGATTCAAATCCGAGCTAGAAGAGGAAAAGGAAAGATTTGACCCCAAAATTTATCAGTGAAGTTTCTGTGTCCACATAACACCAACACAGATGGAAAAATACTAACTATGCCTTTAAAATTAATTTCCTCCCAAACTCACACAAAATCACAAGCTTAAGCAACACATTGTACTACGTATGCAAATATATAAATATAAGTACATTATGTGCAGACGTATATGTTGTTTCCTCTCTCTTGTGTGTCCACATACAGTACACACACACACACACACACACACACACACACACACACACACACACACACACACACACACACACACACACACACACACACACACAAACAGAGCTGTGTGTACGGCTCCTGTTGGTGTGTCCTGTAAGCGTCCTGTAAGCATTTTAGTTCCCAGGTGGACAACTAATATACTGTACTGCTCTATTGTGTGTGTGTGTGTGTGTGTGTGTGTGTGTGTGTGTGTGTGTGTGTGTGTGTGTGTGTGTGTGTGTGTGTGTGTGTGTGTGTGTGTGTGCGTGTGCGTGTGCGTGTGCGTGTGTGTGTGTGTGTGTGTGTGCGCGCGTGCGTGCGTGTGTGCGTGTACATGTGTGTGTGTGTGTGTGTGTGTGTGTGTGTGTGTGTGTGTGTGTGTGTGTGTGTGTGTGTGTGTGTGTGTGTGTGTGTGTGTGTGTGTGTGTGTGTGTGTGTGACAGGGTAGGTGTGTGTAGTTATGAGAACACAGTGTCAGCTCTTTTGTGCCTGTTAAGCCTGAGTTACAGTTTCTTAGTTAGCTTGGGAACAATTTGCTAGTTAGCTCAGGGACAGAGACATGCTGAGAAGTCACTACGCAGGCAATTGGTTAAAGGGGCCATTTAGATTTCTCAGAAGAACATCTAATATGGCCAACTCCTCTTAACGTTTAATCGTTCTATGCCTCAACAGAAAAAAAAAACCCATTGACCTCAGCATCATATTACTGGAACTCGTACTCATTTAATGCAGCTGTTTCCTTTCACTGGGATGCAGGACTCACAAATATACTCAGGAGGACAAGCATTAATTTAATTAAATGTTAAAATTATCATGAACTGGCCATCCATTAATGCCACCACAAATGCATTCAGTATAATTAATCAGTTTTTTCCTAGTTGTATTTACTTTCTTTTACAGCATGGTACTACTGTATGTATGTATGTATGTATGTATGTATGTATGTATGTATGTATGTATGTATGTATGTATGTATGTATGTATGTATGTATGTATGTATGTATGTATGTATGTATGTACAGTATGTATGTATGTATGTATGTATGTATGTATGTATGTATGTATGTATGTATGTATGTATGTATGTATGTATGTATGTATGTATGTATGTCACAGCTCACGTCGCTACATTATGTGCATGCCCTAAAAAAGCATAAATACTCTACACAACCAGGAAATGCCTGGTGAACTGAAAGCAAAACTCATGAAGAGTGTGAAAGTTGTATCATAGCTGATGAATTATGCATGTAAAAACTTAAACGCTTCTGTACTTACAGCTGAAGAGTCTATAAAGATAGCAATTTAGGCATTTAGCAGATGCTCTTATTCAGAGCAACTTACAAAGTGCAAGGTCAGAGTGAGCACGCGGTCGAGTAAGTAGAGTGCTAAGAGAACGAGTATATACCAGTATGTAAAGTGCATTTACTAAAGTATACTTCAGTACAATTTTGAGGTACTTTTACTTTACTGGAGCATTTCCAATTTTCAACACTTTTACTTCTACTACCACTTCTACAAAACAAAGGGTGACCGGGCCTTTGCAGTGGTTGCTCGTACACTGTGGAACGCCCTACCTTTGGCTTTAAAAATGCTGAGTCAGTCGATGTTTTTAAGAGCATGTTAAAAACACATTTGTTTCGTAAGCATTTTTGTCTCATGAAGTTTTTACCTGAGGTCAATGTTTTGCTTTAATCCTTGTTGTATTGTATTATTACTCTATTGTGTTATTATATCCTGTTTTCAACTTGTTTTATTCTTGTTAAATTGTGTTCCGTTGTACAGCACTTTATAACATTGTTTCAAAAGATTCTTTATAAAAAGAAATCACTTACTTACTTACTTACTTACACCACTACAACTTTAGTTAGCCTACTAGTTACTTTGTAGACTTGAATTATTATTACAAGACATACATTAACCACTTCAGCCCTATTTAAACTTCGGCTATTTGAAAATAGCCAATCTACAAGCTCACAAAGCGTCACGATGCGACGTGTTGTGAGCTTGTAGATCTGCTATTTTCTAAATATTTTAATACAAATATATATGTACTGTATGTTACCTTGTGAAACGGGACATTCTGCATAGAGAGTACTTTAATTATTCTGGTACTTTAAGTACATTTTTATACCAATACTTTTGTACTTTCACTAAAGTACATTTTGAATTCCAGACTTTTACTTGTAACAGAGTATTTCTTTATACATTGCACTGCAGTATTTTGTACTTTTTCCACCACTGGTGTCACAAAGTAACTAGGATAGCAGGTAAACATCAAACCTGTGTACTGTGTGTGGCTTTATTCACAAACGGCACACATACAGTAGTAACTTACAATCAATAGCCAAAGATTGGACAGGATGGCACACCATTATTATATTCTATCTCTTTGTTTGTTTGTTTACCGGTATGTATATTAGATGGATAAGAAAGTGTACTGTATAGTGAATATATACATAGTGAATATGATCGTAGTTCTCTGTGCTTTGGGGAGAATGGGTATGTTTTGTTGTAGTTGGTTCCCTTTACTAAAGCAAAGACAAAGAAAAAGTGAGAAAGTGAGAGAAAGAGAAAAAGAGAGAGAAAGAGAAAGAGAGAGAGAGAGAGAGAGAGAGAGAGAGAGAGAGAGAGAGAGAGAGAGAGAGAGAGAGAGAGAGAGAGAGAGAGAGAGAGGGGAGGGGGAGAGGAGCAGAAAGAGAGATGGGGCAGAAAGACAGCAAAGACAATGAGACAAAGAGATAAATGAATAGAGAGGACAGCAAGGGGACAGGAGAAGGGAGGGAGGCAGGAGGAGAGAGGATAGAACAAGAGAGAGAGAGAGGAGGGGGAAGCTCTGCGGTAGTTAGAATTGATTTCTCAGGGAGCAACGAAGAGAAGCAGGAAACTACTGCTGCATCCCCTAGGGCACCCTCTGATGTGCACACACCACACACACACACACACACACACACCTGTGTGCACACACCTGCACACGCACACACACACACACACACACACACACACACACACACACACACACACACACACACACACACACACACACACACACACACAAACACACGCTCACACACCTGCACCTACTGTATACACATACACGGCACAGTGCTGAGTCTGCACATGACGCACTCACTCCACCTTCTCTCTCCCTCATGCATGCACGCATGCACTCGCCCGCTCTCTTTCCTGTTCGGACCCTTATTTGTTGTTTAAACACACTCATTAAGCACTTCTCTATAGTTAGTAAGGAATACTAATACTTAGTTGACCGGTGCCGGCTTTGTACGCTTAGCACTTTTCTCCCCTCTGCACCAAACCTCTTTGTTGAAAAAAGCCGATCCACAAGCCTGCGACGCGTTGTGAGCTTGTAGATCAGCTATATATCAGCTAATGTTCCCCCAGAATTAGGGATGCTAAGTGGTTACGCATTTACACAAATTCCTCTAGAGACCTTACGCAAACCTGCAGGCCCTCATGGACAGACTACCTTTGAAAAAGTATGGGAATAAAAATGTGCGCATGGGAATAGTTACATGATTTGAGAAGGACAACCATTTTACGTTTTTACTCTCAATTAAATTGAAGTAACTATTCAAAATAAAAACTAACATAAATAGATAATAAAATGCTCTTTCTCTCCTGCCTCTGCAGCTGTTAGCGAGGTGTCCTTTAGCAAGGCACTGAACTTTCAGCCTCTCCAGGGAAGCAGTTCAGTGGGTGCAGGCAGAACACTGAGGTTCGTACCGTGAAGTGCAAAGCCAGACATCGCTGATTTTTTTTTTGCTAATGTGCTCAATCAACCTTCCCAAGATAAAGGTTAAACAGAAAATGGAGCCCACCCTGAAACAGTATAATTTCATCATGAAGCATGGACCTGCACGCATGCACGCACGAATGCACACACGCACACAATTGTGTATAATTATATACAAGTGGAGTCATGTGCACACACCCACCTTCAAAAGAACGAGTCATTCTTCAAAGTGGAATCAACAGTTGAGAGAGAGTTTGTGGTTAAAATGAATGGGAACATGAATATGGATCAGACCGGTGGGTTTTTTGCCCTGTAAGCTTAATTTCTCTCTCTCTCTCTCTCTTTCTGTTAAGAGGCGTTGCAGCACAAAAGACCTACTTTTACCTTTTACCTTCCTCTCCTATACCTTCAAGCTGAGCCTGCAGAGCCTCCTGCCTTCACACCGCCAGAGGAAGTGATCAGTAGCCTTTTTACTGTAGTAAAAAAACAGAACACGTGTTTTAAGAAAGCCGATTCTACAAATGCCTTCTAAATCAGTAGTTCTCACACTTTCAAGATTTATCAAAACATTTCAAAAATAGCTCGCAGCGCATTTAACTCACATTGACATTGAGGTTTTACTTTGTACTCTATTTGGTGTTTGTCTTTTATTGAAGGTTCAGATTATAGTTAGAATACAAGGATTGGATATGTGGGTGTTTAGGTCTATGTAATGTTGTATTTGGAACAAATACCAAATCAATGGTACATTATTGATAAAGCAATAGACATATTGTTCCTTTCACAAATTAAATCTGACAGGGTTTCGCTTTTGCTTTAATTCTCGCATTCATGTCGTTGTTTGAGATACCATTTACACACATGTGCATTCACACAGACACAAGTGCACGCACGCACGCACGCACGCGAGCGAGCGAGCGAGAGAGCGCACACATGCACGCACGCACGCCACACACACACACACACACACACACACACACACACACACACACACACACACACACACACACACACACACACACACACACACACACACACACAGTCCCCTGAGTCATATCCTAACTTGTATTGGCAACATACATCTTCATTAGAGACCAGTCATATCTGACGTTTCTCCATTCCACTACTGTTTTGTTTTTCGTCCATCTCCCTCTAACCCTATGCCCTTTTTCTCTCTATCTTTCCCTCTCTCACAATCTCTCTTTATCTGCCTCATGCTTTTTCCAACGCTGGCCTTTTCTATTCTCTGTTGTACGATCTTGTGAAAATACCAGATGTACAAGCTCACAATGCATCATGCAAAGAAATGCGAAATTGTACATCGGCTATTTTCGTGTGCGACTCCGTTGTTCTGTATGATTGATTATAATATCTTTTGCTTTTCTTCCTCTCTATCCGTCGTACTGTAGTACTCATTAAGTGCTGGCTTCAATGTTTTGATCCTGTATACAGTGAAAGTTTTGATTCACTTTGATGGGACATTAAACCCTACTGTATATACTTTAGTTGACCAGGGTCTATAGCTTATCAGCTATTTTCACAGAATGTTCGCCCCCAGAATAGTGACGCTATAGGGTTCATGTGGTTTAGGTGATGTTGAGCTTCGTTAGAACCTTGGGCTGTGTAGCTACCTGACACTGAGTGATATGTGTCAAAATATATCAATTTTTATATGTTGCTTCTTTGCTCTGAGCTCGACCAACCGGAAGTACAGTAGTGATTCCATTCACTCTCATTGCATGGTGATAAAGGTCTCCAAATCACACAAAATCCCAAAAGCAGATTCTACCATTATGAAAAAAAAAGTCCTGGTATTTGTGTTATATATTTTGTCTACTATCGTCATCTCTGTTAGGTCACCAGTATCGTTATGCTTGAGGATGGTCTTCCACCTGCCTCGCTCAACCCCAAGAACAGACTCCAGAGTCTAAAGCCACCAGAGGATGCAGAAATAGGAAAAGACGGTCATCATTGGACACAATGGATAACTACAAGCATGTGTGTGTGCGCGTGTGTGCGTGCGTGCACGTGCACGCGAATGTGTGTGCGTGCTTGTGTACGTGCGTGCATGAGTGCACAAGGGTTTTTACACACGCCCTGCTGACCCCTGTGCAGACAATATCCTCAATAAATCAAAGGTATATGAACTGTTATCTGGGTTGTGATTTCAGTTTAATGAGGTCTTAACCAGTCAACCAAAGGCTAACCAGCTAATAAGATCTCAGGTCACCTGCTGTGTGTGTGTGTGTGTGTGTGTGTGTGTGTGTGTGTGTGTGTGTGTGTGTGTGTGTGTGTGTGTGTGTGTGTGTGTGTGTGTGTGTGTGTGTGTGTGTGTGTGTGTGTGTGTGTGTGCGTGCGTGCGTGCGGGTGTGGGTGCTTGCGTGTGCGGGCGTGTGGCGTGTCCTTCTCAACGCTGGGGACAAAGATTCTGGCTCTCAAGTGATGGATGTGTTCTTTGGGTCTGTGAGACTGTGTGCATACAGTAACA
>NC_139952.1:17564185-17569185 GCF_963454915.1 Gymnoscopelus microlampas
CTCATTATAGAGTGCTTCTTCAGTAACAGGAGTCTCCATGTCTTTCCAGCTCTTTATGAAACACATTATTATATTTTCAGGTCAGGATACCAATTTTATTCAATCAGGATAGAGAACTCAGTATACATATTAAACAATTAAAATAGGAACTGGAACACGATAAAAATGAAGCTGATAAATGGGTAGGCCTACTCTCTCCTGATTGGCTGACATTTTGTCACCTACCTGAAAATATATTTTCTGTTTATCAAAGAGCTGGAGAGACAGGGAGACTCTGCTGAACAAACACTCTATAGCAATGACTATCAGAATATAGAGCTTTAACCTTATAACAAAAAACTTTTAGTTTTAACCAAAACATGTCACTTACCCCACCTATAAATGAACCCTCAGGATTTTGCTGTGTAGCTGGAATAGTGAGAGTAAATCTCTGACTACAGGGAACACCCGATCTTCCACCCAGCCCTCTGTTGATTCATGCCCAGGGACAAAGCACCTCTTTTCAGGCTGTCTGTCCAACCAGCATCCCCCTGACGCCACTGGAGGTCAACTGACTGTCACTCACATTGATAAGAAGAGAGGGAGGGAGAGAAGAGGGGAAATGAAGAAGGGGACAAGGAGCTAGACAAGCAAAGAGAGAGAGAGAGAGAGAGAGAGAGAGAGAGAGCATAGGGAGAGAAAAGATGAGAATCCAAATGAATCTTGAATCTTCACTCTATGGGAAGACTGTCAAGCCGTGTGTGTGTGTGTGTGTGTGTGTGTGTGTGTGTGTGTGTGTGTGTGCGTGTGTGCGTGTGTGCGCGTGTGCGTGTGCGTGTGTGTGTGTGTGTGTGTGCTGTGTGTGCGTGCGTGCGTGTGCGTGTGTTCGCGTGTGTGTGTGCGTGCGTGTGTGCGTGCGTGTGTGCACGTGTTTGTCTGCACAGTTGTCTGGTTAGCAGAAACACACACTCTTTTCCCTACTAATTGAAATGCGATGAGGTGTGAAGCGCCGCTCTAAAATGACCTATCAACTGGAGGTGTGGTGTGTGCATGTGCACTGCATGTCAACCCTTTCTGTGCATAAACACAACAATAAAATAAAAGAGAGAGAGAGAGAGAGAGAGAGAGAGAGAGAGAGAGAGAGAGAGAGAGAGAGAGAGAGAGAGAGAGAGAGAGAGGGAGGGAGGGAGAGAGGGAGAGAGATAGAGAGAGAGAGAGGGAGGGAGGGAGAGAGAGAGAGGGGGAGAGGGAGACCGGGTGATAGAGGAAGATGGACAGAGAAAGGAAGAGTGCTTCTCTCTCTCTGTGTGTGTGTGTGTGTGTGTGTGTGTGTGTGTGTGTGTGTGTGTGTGTGTGTGTGTGTGTGTGTGTGTGTGTGTGTGTGTGTGTGTGTGTGTGTGTGTGTGTGTGTGTGTGTGTGTGTGTGTGTGTGTTCAATTTAATTTGATCTGTCTCAGTCTCTTGTTAAGGAGCCATTTACAGCTGAGATTGAATTTCAATGCAGCTCTTTGTCTCTCTCTCTCTCTCTCACTAGTACTCTCTTCCATGATTTGTACTTGGTCTTGCACCCGTGACATGCACTGAAAATAGCTGATCTACAAGCCCACAATGCGTCACGCTGTGGCAGTTTGTGAGATTATAGATCGGCTATTTGAAGCACATGAAAAACATATTCATATATTGGAGGAATAGGGATCAGATAGGGATAGGGGTCTCCTGCATGGGAGACGAAAGATCTAACGGTCATTCAGTGAAGGAGATACTGGTCTGTGCTACAGGCTGTGCCACATACTTACAGGTATGTGTTGTTGTATTCATGTCCTGTGAATGTATGTGCGTCAGCTGTAGCTGTATGTGTTATATGTGTCTATATAAAACCTGCTGTAATTTGACACATCAGATTGCAGAGAATATACTGTACTCTGTGGTGCACATACTGCACATATTGATTGACGCACACGCACACACACACACACACACACACACACACACACACACACACACACACACACACACACACACACACACACACACACACACACACACACACACACACACACACACACACACACACACACACACACACTATCTCTCTCTCTCTCTCTCTCTCTCTCTCTCTCTCTCTCTCTCTCTCAAACATTACCCTCATAGGCCCTATTAAAAATGACACAGTGATATCATCACGCATAAATAACCATATCTTTTTTTGAAAATGAATTTCTTCCACCTCATGTTACGGCACGTGATAAACGTGTCCCTAGGTAGGGTACAAAATAGGTTTGAGACCTTTCCTGCATGTGAATCCATCAATCAATGGATGAGAGGTGCTTGACAGACCAATCATTACAGTATACCTACAACACCACTGCTGTCATCTCTCGTGACCTGTTCCTTTACACCCGATATACACTTAGTTGTGCGTCAGTGTCGAAAATAGCTGATCTACAAGCTCACAACTCATCAAGCTTCAACGAGTTGTGAGTTTGTATGTCTATTTTCTGTGACAAGGGGGAACAATATTCAAAAAGGCCTGCATTCGTGGAACAGTACCTACATGGATGACCTCTCAAATTAAGCAAATAGACTGGAGGCCCTATTTTTGCCAAGGCTATACCCGCACTGCCCACTACCCGTGAATTAGGGATAAGGGAGCTGGCACTGTCCCTAAACGGTATTTTGCGGCTGCTATATCTATTCATTATGTCGACTCCACTATTTGCGCCTGGAGGTGCGGCCGTGGGCGTGTTGTTGCATTATCCCCAAAATGTCTATTTTGACCACACACGTTTGGGACAGCGCATAATGGAATCTAAAACCACCCGCTAAGTCAAATTCGTTTGGTAGAGCACGCGCCTGCAATGGAGGTCTCCCTCTCTCCTAATTCTCAACAAATCTCTGTGATTCTACTTTTCCTATAATCAGCAGAAGGGAGAGTGTCAATTCCTTGTGTCAATTGTGTTTATATAAGATCATAGTCTCTTCAAAGAAGTCAATTTGTGCGTCACGCAATGCTCTCTCTAGGTTGTCCTCATACAAGCCCTCCATCGTTGCTTCCAGTCATCCCGGTTTTCCATACATCTGGCCAGTTTGTTGGTACTTTGCGCTCCTGCATCATTCTTGAGTACATCCACATATGTTAGTGTGGGGCGTCCTCGTGACCGATGCCTGTCCGTTGGTTCCTACAGCACCAATTTGCTGGCTGGCAGTTCTTGATGTCTTTGGCAGTGTCCTGCTAGTCTCATTCTCCTGGCTACTATTTTCTCGCTCACCCTTGGCATTCCCTCATACAGGATCTTGTTGGTAACGTGTGCACTCTTGCTGATGTTAAGTACTGCACGCAACATTCTGGTGTAGCACCCATCCAGAGACTTCTGCAGGGTTGGCTTCAGGGTCCAGCATTCACTGCCATAAAGGAGAACAGACTCTACCGTTGCATAGAAGAAGCTGAGTTTGATTTTGATTTCAGGGCCCTCCAGGCAAGTGCCTTCCTTACTTTAAGATCTTGCTCGTGTGAGTTGACCCATGAGCCCAGGTACTTGAAGTCTTTGACTTACTTCAGCACAGTGCCTCCTGTTGTTGTCAGAGGTGGATGTTCTGATGAGATGTTATGGGTGATAACCTCAGTTTTCTTGGCATTTAGCCTAAGGCCAACCTTGGCACACTCTCACTCCACTCTGTTCAGGAGCTCCTGTGCTTGTTCCACGTTTTCGGAGAGCAGGCTGATGTTGTCCACATAGTCCAGGTCTGTCAGGACTACTGTGGGGTGTCGTCTTGACCTCCTTGGTGTTAGAGTGAAGCCAAGATCCTGAGCGCATAATCCAGGACGACGACAAAGAGGAAGGGGGCTAGTGTGTCCCCTTGCATTACCCCAGCCAGGATGTCAAACTCCTCGCTGTTGCCATCTGAGGTCACCACTTTGGCCCTTGCAATGCTCTCCAAATTACATGCTTCAGTTTTATTCATCGATTACGCAGGAAATAATTAACTGATTACAAAAATATGAAATTCTCTCTAATCATTAACATGTAGGTGATACGCATGTCTATCAAATGTGGTTTTATTGAAAGGCAATCAAAGGCTAGAGCCTATAAAGTAAACATCGGGCATATGTGTCCAAAGTAAAATCCCTTCAGTGTGGCTGCAGCGAGAGGAGCAGTGTTGCCAGAATTTGCGAGAGGAATAAGCAACCAGGTCTATGAAAACAAGTCCAAAAGAGGATGGCAGCCTACACTTGTACTGAGCTGTTTCCATTATATGATGTGCAGGCTCCACCCTTACATTTCTAACCAACCAATCACAGTAAAATAGCAATCTACCCAAGATGCTCCCCATGTTCTAATCAATAATCGTGATTAGTTGTTCTAATCTAATCTTCAGGAACCTATCACCCAACTACATAGCTGGGCTTCAACAGGCCGTTCCCCCATAACAGCATGTGCAGATAAACATAAAAATATATCATAGAGATTCCAGTCACACTGAAGGTCTGTTACTGGAATATCTTTGATATATTTTTATGTTTATCTGCAAAAGCATAACATACATTTCAATATGAATGTGTACTGCTAAACTTAAACATATGGGGAAATTTAGTCTACAAGAGTTAGCAGATCTGTTATTTACACGTTTATTTATTCATGAAATCCTTTTGAAACATTTCTTTTAAGGAAAAAAAACGATTTCTTGGCCTAAAGTGTCTATAAAATGTAGGGCGGGACTTGTATGTACTTCCCCCGGAAGCTGTCTTTTTCAGCCTATCACAACACGGTTTTCATGTCCTGGGAATGTAAACAATTCTGCACAGCATCAATGTAACTTCCTTGGGAGATATTTCCTGTAGCTTTCAGTAGCAGCTCCAGCCTACATTCAGCTGTTTTAAGTCAGAGAGAACGATGGAGAGTTATTAAGGCATGCCTCCTGGTGGAGATTTGCGCTCTACTGAGTGCACCTTTCTAGTTAAGAAACAATAACAAGGAGCTAAAACATCAAAACGTGTCATCACAGGCTGTTCTGTGGAGGGT
>NC_139952.1:17571685-17581685 GCF_963454915.1 Gymnoscopelus microlampas
CATCATTTTCATTCTTTACAGTTGTGTAGAAATAGTCAAATAGACTCCAAAGGCGCATTAATGCGTATTTACAAGGTTGCTCATTGCAAAATAATCAGGTTTTAGTCTAAAAAATAATGTTAAGGCAGCATAGGGTGTAATGTCCCACAACGCAGGCATACAAATATGTTCAAAAATTACATTATACATTTAAGGTGGTGAATTTACACATGTATCACATACTGAATCACACCGTGAAATCCTCTGTTTATTTATCAATTCGTAACTCTGAAGGTACACCAAATGGACCATAAGGGTCCATTTGGTTACATATTCATGAGCTAAATCAACACAGGATTTGACTGCCGTTTTAGACAGATCCGTATGTATGCATCTAGGAACAACACAGCCTGTGTTGCAATAACACGTGATTTTTTAGTTAAAATGTACAGTATGTCAGTAGAAAAGGGAAGAGGTGGACATTTCTAAATACAAGGCGCTGTCTACCTGAATCTAAAGTTTTTCATTGTGCTACTATCTTTATTGGAATACAAAGCTGAAAGATATAATTCGCAAGAGGAAGTGCTTTTATATAATGATAAGTAAACTAGCTTGTGGCTATAAGTAGGCTACAGTAGATCATAGTAGAATCTAAGTGTTCATCAGTGCACTCTGGTGCTGAAATATTGACAAAGACAGAACAAGTTACCTCACAGGCAGCATCTCATGAATACAGTGTTAATACAACCTTATTTTCAGGTTGACATCCACACACAGTGATTGAGTTTCATTGGCTCTCGGGTCAACGATCGTTAGTCGATACATGTTAATGTTACATGTAATGTTATGCCTCAAAGACCAAGGAGTCCAAATGTGTTGCCTATGAAGCTTGCAAATGACGGTTCCAACACCAAAATCATTAATAAATGCAACTCATTCAACTGGAATCCAAATGTGAACCAGAAAAAAGTTGAACTCATTCTTGTTCTGGGTTTGTTTCAGCATCAGAGGCCTACAGTAGTATCCTCTACGTTCTACAATATTCAGTAATAATAGTAATAATACGAGGCAGGCAGTGCATAAACCATGTACAAAAAGACCCCTTCCTACCCAACCCAGAGCCCTCAATGGACCATTATGCCACAAGGCCACCATTTTTGCTCTTTCGTCATACTCGGGGGGGTTGGAAACTTCACCCTGAAGGATTGGGGTTTCCCACTCCCAAGTATGACATAACAACACTGGCTGCAGTGTGAATATGGTCAATGTAAAGAGTTGTGACATGTGTATGAAATCCCAGGAAGACCCCAAATGCAGGTATGACATAATTGTCAGTATGGTAACAATTTTAGCTTGAAACTATAGGTTTACATAATATTGCTTGGCAATTAATCTTGTTCCAGTAAGTAATAAATCAACAGAGGCCTAAAAAAACAGAACAATGATTTGTACCTCTCTGTTCTACGTATGGCAAATGAAAAAAGTCTACACAGGTAAAACAACATCGACATGAGAACATCAGGTCTCAAATCTTACCGAAGCTCTAAGATGCTGGAGATGATCAAAGGAAATTAAAACCAAAACCAAAACAACAACTTCCAGTTTCAGACAACGAAAGAGTAGAGTAGCACAAGTCACACGTGTTGTAAATATTGGGCTCTACCCCTTCTCGCCCCAAAACCCCAGCCATACCCTTAATAACACTAAATTGGTTGGTTAACTCCCTGAAATTGAAGTTTCTCCTCATAACTACATAGGTTGGTAGTATGTGACAACATAAAGATATCACAAACACCAGACATTAGCAGTTATGACTCATGTTTCTCCAAAAAATATCATCATGCATTATGCATTATTGCTCTATCAGTTATGAATGAAATATTGCCCATTTTGCTAAATTACCCTACATCTAAGAAGTTTGGCAACATATCCCAAAGATTCATAAAATTGGCATAGATTCCGTTATTAGGCTATAGTCATTTTTTGCATGCAAGTAGTTTTTTGTTTGTTTGTTGTTGTTATATTTAAGGTGTCAAACAAAAATAAGAAGATATTCATCAGAAAGTGTCAAATGCTTTGGCATCTTCATAACAAAGGCTAAAACTTGAACAAATTAAAGTGCAAAACAATGAATCTACAAAACATAAATAAATAAATAAACAAAAACCAAACAAACAAATACAAAATTAAATACTGTAGGTCAATAAATAAATAAATATTTGTCGACAACCAAGACTTTTATGTCAAAGCTGAACACTGTGTGGCCTACTGGCAACAAGATTACAGTATTGTACAACACTTTAAAAAAGGTTTGACCTTTTGAGGAACAGACATTTTAATGCCTCTGTTGTCGTTTCTGTTTGTCAAAAAAAAAAAAAAAAAAGAATTACATCCTATTTAGCCGAGAGGAAATTTCTTCTTTTGCTCACATCCTGGTGATGGTACAAGCCATTTGACCCAGAACCTGGGTTCAGATATAGTTCATGACCTTTATTGCATTTCAACCCTCCCCCCTCTCCCGTTTGTCTTTGCTCCCGACACCGAGCTCCAACAGCAGAAATGCTGATAAACCTTTACAAAAAAATTATAATAATTTTCCATGTTTGTGTCCATGTGTGCATCTGTCAAGGGAAGCAAAATATACTTCATATCTGCAGTATGATTTTTACACTGTGTACATGTACCATGCAGTACACAGTATAAAATCCTGTATACTTTTTTCAATGTTTTACACAGTTCAGTTCAATACTGTTACACAAGGTGATATTCTGGTAAGGTAACAACACATTTCTGGTTCTGGACAACTTTCGGAAGGTGCTGGCAGTGTTACATCTGCACATCCATCTCCTACAGACACCTGATTGGTATTTCAATGGAAAGTGTTCTGAAACTTTACTACATCATCATTCCAAGTGCAAATGTCCATTTTACAATATTAAATAATTTTCCAGCACTCACTGTGTCGTGGGTTCATGTCAACGTTTGCTTGCTTAGTTACTTCGTTCTTTCCTCTCCCCCTCTTTCTTGTTGCTTGTCGGTGTATTTGAAAAACCATCACATTGAATTATTTCGTTATCTCTGTAAGACTTTGCTGAATATCATTGCAGGAAAACTCAAAGATCTGACTTCAATCCCAACTGTTGTCTTGTGACATGTCTCCCAGAGAGAGGAAGATGGAGAAGATTGTGCTCTTGTGACGGTGTGTCATGGGCCAAAACAAAGGCAAATGAGGACAGATCTTGACATAAACAGATCTGAGTATTTGTTAAATATTTTAGATGCAGTGTGCTTGATTCATCTTGAGAGATACGTAAACTGCTTCGGTATCGTACAAATATGATCAGACGGGGAAGGTAAGTCAGATAAGGTTGTTTTTGCTTTGTTTTATTTTTTGTTTTTGCAAGTATTCAGAATGCACTCGACAAGTTTTCACCCCAGTCTTGAGGAGAGAGGATGGAGGGAGAGAGGGATGGATCAAAGAAGAAGAAGATGTTCTCCATTATTTATTTTGGCCAGGATTTACCAAGAGTTCCTATAAAGGAAGAATACACTCCATCCCTCATTCCACACAGACTTGTATTGCTTGCGGGACTGGAGGAGTTATGTAGGTGAGGGAGAAAATTGCGAGTTGGATAAAGCTAATAAGGATAGGGTACCGGCCCTCCCTGCTTTTCCCCATCACTCATCTGATTCGTCGAGAGGCGAGAAAGCCCCCTTGAAGCACGCCGACTCGTAATGCTTGTTCAGGTAACTCTTGAGCGCAAAGGTTTTGTCACACCGCTTGCACTTGTAATGCTTGAAGGCTGAGTGTGTCTGCATGTGAGCGCGCAGGTTCGACCGGTCAGCAAATGCTTTCCCACAGTGGGCACACCCGAAGGGTTTCTCGCCCGTGTGCGAGCGCATGTGCCCCTGCAGGAGCCACGGCCGGCTGAACGCTTTTCCACACACGTCGCACTTGTGCTTGAGGTCGTGGGTCAACAGGTGCATGGCCATCGCGGGCATGGAGACGTACACCTTCCCGCACGTCTGGCATTTCTTGGCCATCTTGCTATCTATGCTCCTGTGCGTCTGCTTGTGCCGGCTGAGATTGGAGGAGGTGGCGTAGGTCTTGCCACACTCGCTACAGGTATGCCTCTGGATGCCGCCTCGTGGGTTCGCCGCGGCTTTTCTTCGCGAACGGCCATCTGTGATGAAGAAGGCGTCGACCGTGTACCCTTCACTTACGGCCGTGTCCCCGTTGATGTATCCGCTGGCCGATGACGACGCCTCCGACCGTGGGCTGTCAGGCTGGTCCGAGTCACCATTTATATCACCATGGATGCCACTGTAGCTGTCGCCCCTGAGGCGGTCATATATGATCGACGGCTCGTCAGGGGGGGGGACTTTAGTGATGACAGATGATTCACTCCCCACAACGTCATCATAAGGAGATGGACTCAGATAGTCATTGATATAGCCTGGAGATAGATGGAGAGACAAGTGTCAGTTGTAATTGGAAAGCAGAAATTAACTGTCAAATGAGGTGCATATGTCATGCTAGCTTGATTATGCACATAAACATACTAAACCCTTAAGGAAGAATTCACCCTAAAAGAGTGTGTACTGTATGGAGATATCAGTCTTCATTTTTGATTATGAACAAGTCACCTCCAAAGCCAGAAAGGATAGAATATTGCACATAAAAAATGTACCCCATATAATCCATGTCAGATGACACATTGAGCAGTATACCATATCAATTACAAGTTGTTCTGTGTACTGTGGTAGAAGGAAATCCCAGGAGGACCCCTACATACATGACATGAGATCATATGAAGCCTGTAACTACCTGGATTTGAACCCGGGTGTGTTTACCACTCATCCAAAGGGGAATCCCCCTTTGTCCACTTTGAGATATTAAGCTTCTGAGCTTCAAACGGTACTAGTCCCCCCCTCCTTAGATACAGTACATGTATTGAAATGATAACAGTAAAATAAAGGTGTATTAATGAGGTTTTAACTATGCAGGCTTCTCATTATCTACATTGCTACGTTATATATTCAAGCACACTAACATGACATGCATACTGTACATCAGTTGTGTCAACATTTCCATATTTGTGAATGTCCGCTCTCAGTGGGTCGCAAAATGTGTGAGAACAGACATGAAGACAGGCTGTTAGTGATGCTAGCCTGTACTGCTACCCCACAGTTACCTGTATGGATGAACATTCGTCTATAAGAATCAATATTCCTCCATTTCAATTAGCTCTCCCTCAGCATTTGAACATAGACAGGTGGGGGAGTAACATCACTGTAATATAATTTCATATTGCAATTCTGAGAAAAAGGCGCACAGAAGTGGGTCGATAATATGATGTGATGTGTGATGAGAGGAAGAGAGGAAGACGAGCCAGAGAGAGAGAGAGGGTGGGGATAAATCAAGGGATGGAGGGATAGAGGGAAGATGAGAGAGAGAGATGGAAACAGAGGAAAGAGGGAAAGGCAGAGCGGTAGAGAGAGTGATAGAAAGGAATGCAGGAGAAAGGCAGAGAGAAAGAATGAAAGAAAAGAGGAAGAAATAGGGAGAAAGAAAGAGCAAACAAGAGAGAGAGAGAGAGAGAGAGAGAGAGAGAGAGAGAGAGAGAGAGAGAGAGAGAGAGAGAGAGAGAGAGGGGGGGAGAGAACTTCTATACGTCATGAATATTCAATCATTGCACTTCCTGAACAAAGTATTGTAACTGGCTGCTTATGCAAGTGTGTGTGTGTGTGTGTGTGTGTGTGTGTGTGTGTGTGTGTGTGTGTGTGTGTGTGTGTGTGTGTGTGTGTGTGTGTGTGTGTGTGTGTGTGTGTGTGTGTGTGTGTGTGTGTGTGTGTGTGTGTGTGTTTTATAGAGCATGAGTAATGGGTTGAAACATGATCAAGAGTTCATTTTAACCATGAAATAACCTGGTAAGGACTGTAAACTAAGACCACATTCTATTTACAACATCCCGGGGGCATGGAGGGTGATATTAACACACACACACACACACACACACACTAGCATTCCGATTCTCCTCACATGGTTGGATTAGTGCCTTGCTCAACAGCGCTTTACTTTGTTCACACTCCCTGCCCACATTTTCCCTGCAAGACGAGAGAGATTCACGCTGGCAACCTCCCAAACAGAAAGGCTGCCTTTCTAATGCTCTGTCTGCAGAAAGTGACTCGCAATTCGGTTCATTTGCACTTCCAGAGTTAAATTAACATTTAAGATTTTAGTGCCTACATGTCTATCAGTCAATAGCTGTCTTTATACGTGTGTGTGTGTGTGTGTGTGTGTGTGTGTGTGTGTGTGTGTGTGTGTGTGTGTGTGTGTGTGTGTGTGCACGCATGCGTGCGTGTATCTCTTTTCAGAGGGAGTGTCTCCTTCTCTGTCCATCTCTCTATGTTTATTCAGTCAATTGCAATTATTGAATGCCGTGTGTTTTATTGGCATGGAAATAGATAAATAATGCTGCTGAACACAAACACATTCAACATTCCCTGCCAATGCATCTCTGTCTTTCTGTTCAGCTATTGTGTTTCTCTGAAAGAGAGGGAGAGATGGGGTAGACAGAGAGGGGGGGGGGGGTAGAGACAGAGAGAGAGAGAGAGAGAGAGAGAGAGAGATGGGAAGACAGACAGACAGATGGAGAGAGAGCAGCAACGAAAACCTGCATGTTATTTATTATTTATTTTGATCTAACCTAACAGTAACTGACACACACTTGTGTGCTTTGGACACTTGTAGGTCGTTGTCTGTTCCCTGTGTGTGTGTGTGTGTGTGTGTGTGTGTGTGTGTGTGTGTGTGTGTGTGTGTGTGTGTGTGTGTGTGTGTGTGTGTGTGTGTGTGTGTGTGTGCGTGCAAGCTTGCACACGCACATGCAAGTGGCATGTGTGTGTTGTGTAACACTGTGCACTCGGCTGTGCAAGCTGCCCGGGAAATGTGCCGAGTTGACAGAAACACAGCATGTGCCTCCGTGTGTGTGTGTGTGTGTGTGTGTGTGTGTGTGTGTGTGTGTGTGTGTGTGTGTGTGTGTGTGTGTGTGTGTGTGTGTGTGTGTGTGCGCGCACGCGCGTGCGTGTGTGCGTGTGTGCGCGTGCGTATGTGTGTGGGTAAAGGTGCGTGCGTGTGCAAGGAGCTACAGTTGCTATACAGTCACAACTCTTGTTATATTTATAACGAGGGCTAAAAGTCCCACTTTTTACAAGCTTGCCGAGTTGCTGCAGCTCTGCTCCACCCTCCAGAGAAATTGTTTGAAAAGGGAGGAGAAAAAAAGCAATCAATAAAAGCACCACCTCCTCCCCAGCCATCTGAATGCCGTAACACCCCCACCCCCCTACGCCTGGTGTCAGACTACACAGCATCTGCTCTAGTCTTGTTTCTGATGAAAGAGAGGAATAGGCCAATGTTGACACATGCTGCACAGACACACAGTGTCTTCATTTAACCACTTGAAACCTAGCATCCATACTCTGGGGTGAACATTCGGGAACTAGCAGATCTACAAGCTCACAACATGTTGTGTTGCGACGGCTATTATCAGCTACTGTATTTTCACAAAAGATATTACTGTAGAGCGAAAACACAAGGTGGCCTAGTATTGACCCCTGGGGTATTACGGTCAACTAAGTATATAGGGTTTAGATCGTTCCTTGTATGTATAAGAAAAATGTATGCTGCAGACACACAGCTAGTAGAATGCTTAATTTATACCCCATCGTACAATGGTGGGACACGCAGCTTGCAGATCGGCTATTTTTAGCGTGTGACACCGTCATACAATGAAACCTAGAGCCGGTCACAGCTTATCACGAATGACATGCTTGTTTTACCATATAAACTCTCTCAGTTAAAACACTGCCAATTTCGCTGTGCAAAGCCAACAAAATGACACAGTGCTCAGCATCCATGTTTCCCTGGTATGCAGCATCGCGGTGTACTTGATTTCATCAGAGAAACTGCTGCTTCTGATCTCTATTTGACTCATCTCTACTTTGATTACCATTGACGTGAACAATACGTTGCGTGCTAGTGGTGTTGTCCTTCTCTAAACAGACACCACCAGTGCGCTCTGTTAGCACAGATATAGCACGTAACAGCCAATCAGTTCAGTTATTATAATTGTTTATGGAACACTGAGTGGGTGACAGCTCACAACCCCTCTGTTAATTTAACTCTGAGATTGTACAAATGGACCCTGGACCCTTGCAGGTCCTTTTGGGTCCATTTTTATACTCAGATTAAATTCTAGGTCAGCAGGCACCCATGTAGGTCCAGTAATGGGGGCCTGAACCACCGCACCGCACCTTCAATTAGGGATCGTAACCTATAACCTCAGGGAATTTACAGGTGCCTATTGAGGAAACTAGGTTTCCTAGAGTGCCTGAGTGTCATTTTAACACTGAGGGTGTAAAACTGAACACTTAACAGGTTCATTTTCAGTTAAATTGTCACGGTATTGGTTGATACCTTTAACAGGAACCATCAACTCCAGCAACCATTACATAGGAATGGTGACCCACGCAGAAATCCTAAGCATAAAATACCATGTAGGAACTTCTAGGTTACAGTTAAGAGAAACACACAGGATGTCCAGAGGAATGCTGGTTCAAATCTCCAGACAGGCAGGGGAAATCTGGGTGGGGAAAGTAAATGAGAAACACCCCTCTCTTCCTCATCAACTACTGTCGAGTTGCCCTTGGGAAAGATGCTTAACCTTCAGTTGCTCCAGTGGAGCTGCTCCCTAGCCAACGTTTGAAGCCTGTGGCTGCAGGTATACTGTATGGAGTACTGAGTATGGGTGTGAGGCAGGGCATTGCTGTAAAACACTGTACATGTTCAGTTGACTTTCCCTGAATGAAAATGTCCTACACTCACTAGAGAGCCCATTTAAATGCAATACGCATATAATATCCCTCTCAGAAACTCTATGTAAGATGAAAAACTATTTGAACTCTTCCAGCAGGCTTATCTAAAGGTAAAAGCCAACAGATTTCTGCTGACATTTGGGTGGTTGGAAAGGTCACATTTTCATTTATAGTAGATGGTCTCCCACAAAACCTATTGTTATAGATAGATAGATGCATGGATGGATGGATGGATGGATGGATGGATGGATGGATGGATGGATGGTAAAATAATTAGTAAGGCAGCAATAATTAGAAAATTAAGATGACAAAAGTATATAAAATAAGACTTGGAGTCTGGCATGGCCATCTGCACTTGGACTGACCAGGTTTGCATAAAGTATCTCCAATGCCTCAATATATAGTATACATCAATACAATCAATGAATATGGGGTCATGCCTTTAACTTAAATGGTGATTGGCAGACACAGAGGGACATTTGATCAGAGTGGTCTATAAACACATGGGTAATGGGAAATGATGATTAACAAAACAAATACAACATGCACATCCAACATATTGGGCAGGTGCCGAACAGAAAAAGATAATCAAATTATCAAATTGCCTTTTTTTTTGTTTTTGGAGATGCTGTTCCTTTAAAACCCACATTTCTGCAAAACATTCCAGCCCGGAAAATAACAAAATAAGGGGAAAAGATGTATAAGAAATGTTTGCCTTTGTTTTGTAAAACTATCCACAGATTTGCCTCAAAATCTGTCCAGCCTCCTCAGCCTGATTCCTGTGCCCAAGGAATCAAGCTGCATCACAAGTTCATGACACGCTGTGAGCTTTTAGATCTACTGCTTTTGCTGAGGGACACCGTCATACAATGGGGTATAAAACAGGTGTCTCATAGTCTTGACAGTGCATTGGACAGTGTTATAGAAAATGTCTCCATATTATTCTCTATTACATTGTGAGAACATCGGAGGTTCCAATCATATTTGACGTCTTTGCCACCTGTCTCCTTTTTTCCCTCTGTCCCATAATCATTCCTAAATAAAGAAACTGAGATGCCTTCAGAATTATTATAAAACATGGGCTCAGCCAGAGGTTTGGTCAATATTTGGCCTTTGACCGGAGTTTGACCTCCCTCCATACCCTTCT
>NC_139952.1:17586685-17604185 GCF_963454915.1 Gymnoscopelus microlampas
TGTGTGTGTGTGTGTGTGTGTGTGTGTGTGTGTGTGTGTGTGTGTGGATGCATGTGGGTGTGTGTGCACATGCACATGTGTGCATGCCTTGTATGTGTGAAGAGTGGGAGGACATGCAGAGACTCGAGTCTCATTAGCATAATAATAGACCTAGATGCGCAGATGCGTGCGTGCGTGCGTGCGTGCGTGCGTGCGTGCGTGCGTGCGTGCGTGCGTGCGTGCGTGTGTGCGTGCGTGCGTGTGTGTGTGTGTGTGTGCGAGCCGAGCACGCACGCACATATGCATGTGTCTGCATGCAGTGTCTGTGTGTTTGAGTCCTGACGGGAATCACAATCAGACATACTTGTTTACTTTTCCTTCCTTGCCTTTTAAAGAGCTGTTCAAATGACGGCCACTCCAAATACAACTGTATTCATGGGAGAAGGTTCCACATGTAAATCAGTGCTTTGTAAATGCCAGCGAGGGAAAAGAGACATCCACACATGAGGAGAGGAGAAACAAAACAAACAGAGGGAAGAGGAAAGGGAGGGAGAAAGAGAAAGAGAGAATGCATGAAGAGAGAATTATAAAGAGAGACGGCAAGCTACTTACAGAGGACAAGTGGAAGGTCAAATGGTGTTTTGAATGTATAGAGCAAAGGATTAAGGAGAGAAAGAGAGAGGGGGAGAGAGAGAGAGAGAGAGAGAGAGAGAGAGAGAGAGAGAGAGAGAGAGAGAGAGAGAGAGGGAGAGCCTACTAAGCACCAATAACATAACTGTCTTAGCAGGTAGATAAAGTTGATGATGGATCATATTGACTTTGATTTCAGCCTGCACACATTCCTCTCTCAGAGGAATAGAGGACAGAGAGTTCATTCCATTTGTTAAAAATAACATACAATTAAAGCCAGTTTAAAACACCAAAGAGACAGAGGCACAGCAGTTGATCATAATTGGCCAACAATGAGTACATGTTTTCCTACAAGAGGAGGTGAAGACATCACCCACTACACTGTGTACAGGCACGCCACCATCAGTGAACACTTGACCACTTACTTGGTCCCCTCTTTTTTCCTCTACACCAAATCTTTTCTGGGAAAATAGCCTTTCTACAAGCTTGTGACACGCGTTATGAGCTTATAGATCGGCTATTTTCAGTGAAGAGATTTTGTGTAGAGGGGAAAAAAGGAGGGGGCCATATATAGACTCTTGGGGGACTCGGATCAGCAAAGTATATAGGGTTTAAGTGGCTAAAATACCAATAAGATCTGAATAGAATAGAATAGAATAGAATAGAATAGAACCACAAAGAATGTCCCCACTAAACACATCATGCCTATGCCATTACCAGACATATATGACCATGTGTGTGTGCTATGAATATGTATGTTGTATGTATAAGATGTGACCCTGGACATTAATATGTATTGGGTGGTAATGAGGCGAATGGGCAGGATCAGATGGGTCCTTTTTAACAAGTCACATGTGGCTCATTAGGAAAGGGCCATACAAAGCACCTGGTACCCCTAAGACCACTGCACCCTAAAAATGTATTATTCTAAGTCATTTGACTGTACTCAATGGAGAGAGACGAGAGAGACAACAGAGGCAACGACGTGACGACAGTGATCTGAAGAAGGTGGTTTTGATGCTACAGAATTGACTGAGGTATTGTGTCAGCACGCAGAGAACCAGGGAAGCCACCTCAAACAAGACTTGAGGTGACAATAGACAGACATAGGCAACGTACTATACACACAGAAAAATCTCCGTGGTTAATTTAACTCTGAGAGTGTAAAAATGTACCCGTGTTTCACAACAAGTGCGCATGGACGCAGTCACAGATAATTAAAAAAAACATCTTAGATAAAGGAATGTTGTAATGTAATATAGGGCTTCCTCGCTTCATAGTTCACTCTAGGTCACAATGCAAAACAATTTGAGAACGACTGGCTCTGTAGCCTATAGACAGAACACCAGCTATCATAATCATAACTGTGATGATAGTCTCAATTATTGCCCATGTGAGCCTTAAGGCAGACGGACGATCGGACAGGCCGAGAGACAGACAAGGAGAGAGACAGACAGAGGGGCAGCTAGTCGCATGTGGCTCATTATAGTAGGGTGACATGATGCAGCTGATACCCTCTGCACCATCTATCTACAAAGAGTTATGCCACTGAAATGAGCCTGCACTCCTTCAGTGAATGTACAATAACCACCCAGCTGCCACATACAAATGTACTGTAAGTACTTCTAACTGATAAGCTATAGTGAGTTTTGGGGAAGTATTATTGTTTAGCAATAATATTTTGTGAATCCAGGAAGTCAGAGCAGAATGACTGGTGACGGGAATATAGTTCCAGACTAGTGTCAGAATTTGTATACAATGGTTTCCTTTGTACTACACAGACCACAATACCCTGGGGTATGTAGTATGATATATGAGCAACCTTTACACAAGAAGGAGATGGACAATACTGACTTCTGAGGACATAGTAGGGACAAGGGGAGCTAAATCAATGTGGATATCAATATAGCTAAAATGAACTATTATTTAACAACTTTAACCCTGGCACCCCTATTTTAGGCAAGTCATTATAGGCATTTTTTTGTTGAAATAAAATAATGAAAATAGCTGATTGATCTACAAGCTCATGTTATGTTGCAACACATTGTGAGCTTGTAGATTGGCTATTTAATAAAAACATAAAATAGGGCTAAGTGGTTAAAACGTAAAAAAGAAAAATGTTAGTGAAATTGCCTCAGAATTTAGTCAATGTATCATGGCATTAAGGCAGACAATCAGGATGATAAACAGACATATATACAATCAGTTAGACTGATAATTAGGTCTATATTATCAACTAGACACCTGATACCCACACCATGTCATACAAAACAAGGGATGATAAATGAACTTTTCATAGCATACAGTATTATTGAAGAAAATAACCTGAGGTTAGCATGCTGAAATGGCAAACGCTCAAGTACAGAATATTTAAAAGACACATTGCAGCATTTCTGTGCATCATTCCGTGTGGGTCAGAACCCATTTGGGGATCCATGTCTAGGGCCAAGGAAGTACCTCCAGACATATTGTGTTACACAATATGTGAAGGTACTTCGTTGGCCCTAGACATGGATCCCCAAATGGGTTCTGACCCACACAGAATGATCAGCACCAAATTTCTTGTGCACACTACCAGTAGGGCCAAGGAAGTACCTCCACACATATAAGGAAGTACCTCCACACATATTGTGTTACACAATATGTGTGAAGCTACTTCATTGGTAGTATCCACAAGAAATTTGGTGCTGATCGGTCCAATGGTTTGCAAGATTAACGCCAGCCAGACAGACAGACAGACAGACAGACAGACAGACACAGACACAGACACAGACACAGACACAGACACAGACACAGACACACACACACACACACACACACACACACACACACACACACACACACACACACACACACACACACACACACACACACACACACACACACACACACACACACACACACACACACACACACACACACACACACACACACAAACACACAGGAGCGAAAACATGATCTCCGGCCTACTTTCGGCCTGGCAGAGATATACATACTGATACTATTCAGCATGAATAATGTCTTTCTTACGCAGTGACCATCTGAACACACTGCATAGCACAGGGGAACAGAGCCTGCCTGGCCGGTGGTGGCTATTGATCAATTTGCCATATTACTGTAACATCAGCTTCTCTGACTGGGCAACCCAACCCATCGGCTTTGTGGATTAGCCAAGCTTTTCTTGACATTTTTGTGCCTCTCTACACACATATCGACATACTGAAAATGGAAGTGTGTAATTCCTTTACAGAACTTTACTCCACTGTTGTCCATGCTGATGCTTTAGTGTGGAAAATGCTAGACGGCTGGACAAAGGATCTGAAAGGACCAGAACGACACTCTCATGCTGCCGTGAAAGTGGGACACATGGTGTACTCCTTTAGAGGGGACTGTTGTGAGGAAAGCACCATGAACGACATGGTTCTTCCAAACAGTGTCTTTGCGCTGATAGAAGATATCATCTACATCTGGGTGGGTGCTGGAAAGGGGAGTACTGTACTTCCACGTCCTTTATGCGTTTGATGATGACACAGCAGACACACCCACAGATGATTCAAGCTCAAGGTTTCTGGGATTGTTGGCGAGAAGTGAAAGCCCTTTTGGAGGTGTTCTCTACAGAGGCCCGATTCCAATTTGGGGTTGATTGAATATTGCAGCATTTTTACAGCATGGCTCTGCAGGAGGCTGTTTGCCCGGAGCTAATCTGTGGATCCCGAGATCCACAAGATTTGTTTTTTAGAGGAGGATGGGCAGTCCACTACTTACTGTGCTTACAACAGGGACAGCAAGATAATCATCAATGTGTCTGTCTGACTGACTCACCGAGTCACCGATTGACGGATGAAGATACACTATCAGTTGGCCGGTTGGCTAACAGCAAACTAGCCAAACACAGAGTAATCGCACCGTTAGGCAATGGGATGTTGTCGTTTTGACCCACAGTAGTATTGTTTCTTTATCGATACAGAAAGCTGAGACAGAAAGTGAGTGTAGGGAGTTGGAGGACAAAGGCACTAGTGATACTTGTGGTTCTTGAGGCAAATATCTTAACCACTATGCCACCATCAGACACCAGTGCCCGTCAAAGTTGTGCTGGTTAAAAGTACAACCATTGATGCTTTATTTAGTGTCATACTGGACCTCTTGGTCCCATTATTTTGTCGAAAACATTATTTATTTTTCTCCATTCTAATTCATTCCATAATTTAGCTTCTTAATCCTTACTATCTATAAAGTACTTCCTCTCAAGTGAGTTAATTTTCCATAATGCCGCTTAAGCAGTCTGCCGCCGAGTGTGTAGTGTAGCATGGTCAGCGGGCCGAAGATAAGACTGCTGAATTCAGCACGCTTAACCTAGGAGTATTATTACTGGACAAAGTCAATGACAGGAAAACACATAGGCTTTGTTCAGACTGCAAGGCAAATCCGATTTGCTTCTCAAATACGATCTTCAGGACTGAATGTCCACACTGTTATTTGCAGGTGTATTCAGACATTGTATGTTCACCTATCTGCATTGGTTCCTGTGCTAACGGTGTAACAGCATATAGTTGTGAGTAATGCTGAACTTATTTTCTAGAAATTAGTATAAAGTCTAAAGCAGGCTTCAGCCTACATACAAAACAGTGCAGACAACAACAAAACAGCAACCAATGGAAAAAAGGAGATCTGTTATCCCGCCATATCACTCTCTAGTGTCTAGTCCAACCAGACCAACACCAGACATCAGTGATGTAAACTGATATATACAGTCTAACAATGTTCTGTGCTGCAGTCACAAAAGGCATTAACATTAGCGTCATTATGGAATAAATCTTTATGTTACCCTTTCTCATTCCCGTGCTCTGGATTGACATCAATGTGTTGCACTGCCTGTGAGTGAGGTTTTGGACAGTTTTAGGGCTGCCACAATTGATTATTTTCTAAGAGATTATTCTGTCGACTACTTTTTTTGTAATATATCAACGAATCAACGTGGAATAATTCTAATTATTATTTTTTAATCGATTAAATATATTAGTCTGATTAAGAAACTTATAGTATACAGCCTATTTTACTTTTTACTTTCAGACCACCTAGGAATATGGTTCAAACCTGGGGGTGATACTGTATATGAATAAATAAAAAAACTGTTTCCATCTTTTGGTTTTAGTTTTTTAGTTTTAGTTTTTTGCTCTTCAGACTTCAAACCGATCTGATTCCAAACTGGATGGGCCAAAAATCAGATTTGGGCTGCCAGTCTGAACATATCCATAGAGACAAGCAGGGAGGCAGATTGTCGGTCCAGACGTGTACACACATGGTTTATGACATTGGGATCATACATTATAAACACTCCGCAGGGGGTTCACCATAAGATACACCAACACCTGCTGTCCAATACAAAAGAGCATTGTTTATACTGCTGTAACATGAAAATGAACCACATGAACCCTTGCGTCCCTATTCTGGGACAAACATTCTGTGAAAATATCAGATGATTTGCATTGTGAGCTTGTAACGGCTATTTTTGATATAAGGTATTTTGTAGAGGGGAAAAAAGTAGCAGGCAAAGTATGAGCCCTGGGGAAACCCGGTCAACTAAGCATATACTGGGTTTAAGTGGATTTTTCTGCTGGAGTTTTTTCTAAAGATAGAGAGACAGAAAGGTAGACAGATAGATCTAGGAATCAGTCATTAAGTGAAACACAGAAGGCTTATTAAACAGTCTGTGTCCACAGCTGTGTCACACCTGATACCTTCAATAGCCCCTTGACACCACTATCTGTCACAGTATGTGTGTGTGTGTGTGTGTGTGTGTGTGTGTGTGTGTGTGTGTGTGTGTGTGTGTGTGTGTGTGTGTGTGTGTGTGTGCGTGCGTGCGTGCGTGCGTGCGTGCGTGCGTGCGTGCGTGCGTGCGTGCGTGCGTGCGTGCGTGCGTGCGTGCGTGCGTGCTCCCGTGCGTGCGTGCGTGCTCCCGTGCGAGTGTGTGTTAGCATTAGAATTTATTCCAAGTCAAATACTGGGTATACATGTATAGGAGTTGCATCAGCAAATACTTTTATCCTTTGACCTTTGTATCCCTCTTCTTCTCTCCAAACACAGCTTGAACAACACAATGTCAGATTGTTAGAAGTACAGCTGGTAATTTGGCTTAAGTCCTTATTACTGCCCTATTCAGAATTAACCTTTTGAAAGTGTTTGAACATTTTTGAATAATGTAGACTCACAAATCTTCTCTTCTGGGGGTCCCTGGCACAAAGCATTTTCAGATGGGGGTCCTTGGCATTAAACATGTGAGAACTATGCTGATTTAGAAGGTTAAGCAAGCCAACGGGTCAGGTTGGCCAATCAGGGACTTGGGCACAGCAAGTTTGAGACTTGCTTTCTGAGTTACGCCCAGGACAGAGTGACACACACAAAGAGATTTGGTCAATTATAGTATAGATTATAATAGATTAGAGTCGGGAACGATGCAAGTCGGGCATACACGCCCCACCCGTTGTGCAATACTCCTGTTATCTGATGTCCTAATTACTGCCCATTACTGCTATTAATGTTGACTGGAGATGCCGCCATGCAGAGATGCTAGTTGTAACTTTACCCACTTAAATAGCTGAATAAATTGTAATGTCTGTAAAATCTAATTTCTTGTAAATTAACCAGATGGTAAGAGTTTTGTGCCTGAGGCTTATGTCTCTATTCTAATGACTAAATTGTACTTCGTTGTACGACCGCGTTGCTCGCCGAAAAATAACTGTAGTATAAATTAGGCTTAATGTGTTCATATTATGCATTTGGAAAGTGAGACTGATAGTGCTGCAGAGAAAGTGCACCACCTTATCATTCAGCATTTACAGCCGAATTGAACCTGCTGTAATAAGAAATTACCCAAGAATAAGATGAATGAATCTCTTTCATTCATTCATTAACTTATTTTACTTTTAACGATATAACATGTGGGTTGGCCTTATGCGAGAAAAATATGTTCTTTTGATGTCAGAAAGCCTTTTTTATGAACATAAACTGGACACCATAATATTGTTGTTCCTCAGCTGAATCCCTCCCATCTCATTTAAACCAAAACATACAGCACAGAGTCAGGAGCGGACACAGGCACACGCACACATGCACAGTCGCACACGCACACAGCCTGCAAGAGGATAGATGCCCACATAAGCCTACATAAACACATAGATCTATACACACACACACACACACACACACACACACACACACACACACACACACACACACACACACACACACACACACACACACACACACACACACACACACACACACACACACACACACCACCACCACCACCAAATCCCCTTAGCTCTTTAACGAAGGAAGGAAAGAGGAAAAGGTTAAATATTGAGCACACAGAGAGAGAGAGAGAGAGAGAGAGAGAGAGAGAGAGAGAGAGAGAGAGAGAGAGAGAGAGAGAGAGAGAGAGAGAGAGAGAGAGAGAGAGAGAGAGAGAGAGAGATGAACAGAGAGACAGAGAGACAGTAAGAAGGGAAGGAAAGATAAATGTACAGTAGATTAACTTCAACTTTCAAATTACAACTTTATTTGTCCCCAGAGGGCACTTGGTTTTGTAGCAAGACATACTGTAATATACAGCACAAGACAATAAAACACAAAAGGGAATATCATACAAAATAAAAGAATAAAGAACTGCATGCAAGAATAAAGTGCTGAATATAACGTGCTGAGTTTCAGGACAACAGTACACAATCTACACGTCACCTACATAAATAAAAACACAGGCATGTAGGTACAATTCGGCAACCTTATGTAACCTGTGCTTTCACAGCCATCATCATCATCATCGACATCCTCATCACCATCATCATCAAAGAACAACAAAACAACACCATCGACATTTACCCCCCTGGCGTGAGTTCAGAAGGGAAAGGGTGATGGGAATAGATGAGTGCTTGTATCTATCGCCGCTCCTACAGAGGGAAATCTGAACAATCGGCCAGCAGGTATAAGATGTGAAACTCAGAGTGAAGGAGGTGGTTACTGCTGATCGATAGGGTGGACTTTTAGGCTTCCACACCTGTCTGCAGTGAGGTTACTTTGCTGGACACCCAGGATTTTACTGCTGACTTTCACTATTTTGGAAAGAGCAGTTTGGGCCTTGACGCTGAGATTGCCATAATGTCAGATTACAGAAAATGTTAACACTGACTCAATATACGTTTTGTAAAATATGGTCATGAGGGTCTTATCAGCGTGGAACTTTGCCATTTTTCATTGGCAAGACAGTCGCTGCTGTCCTCCTTTTGGCAAATCATCTCTGTGTTGGAATTCAAATGTAACTTACTGTCGATCAAGATGCCAGGATAACGTGTATGTTTCCCCAACTTCTACCACCCGCCCCTTGAAGTAATAGTTTCTGAGGAGCAGAGGGCTTGCACCTACAGTCGATATGTCTGTATGTCCGTCTTTGACACGTTGGAGGAATGCCCTATCACACCATTGTACAAAATCTTCTACGATAGGGCCATAGTCATTTTCATCGGCGTAGAGGCAACTGACTTATTCAGTTCAAAATGCACTTTAATATGTACACTATTTTAAAACAACTTTTTGTTCTAAACCCACACACGGACAGACACTCCATATAATTACATTATGTGGAAAGACTCTTTTGAAAAAGTTGTCTCTGTTGCAGTTTTTTTTCCCATCCAGATAGAGGGATCCAGTAAATCATTAGAGCGTATTCACTTTGATGTCAGTAGACTCACACATACTGTACAGGCCCAGGTCACATGCCTGTATTATATTCTATCTTCATATTCTGTATACTGAAGCAGGTGCATTATTGCATAGGAAGTTCTTGGTCAGCTGTATAGAAAACAGTAAAGGGATCAGGGGAGAAAGGGAGGTAATATCACACTGAAGCTTCACACGCGCACACGCTCACACACACACACACACACACACACACGCACGCTCGCGCGCACACACGCACGCACGCACGCACGCACGCACGTCGCACGCACACACACACACACACACACACACACACACACACACACACACACACACACACACACACACACACACACACACACGCGCACGTTCTTTTCCTTTCTGCTTCTCGGTTTCTCTTTTTATCTTTCTGTCTCCTCCTGTCTTTGTCTTTCTATTTTCTACCCTTTCTTTGTCACTGCCCCCCCCTCTCTCTCCGTCTCTCTCTCTCCGTCTCTCTCTCTCTCTCTCTCTCTCTCTCTCTCTCTCTCTCTCTCTCTCTCTCTCTCTCATCAGCCTACAGTGAGTCTCATCCACTATGAGGAGTATTTCTGCTGATTCCAGTGCCACAGTGTTGCAGAGACATGCAGTTATTCCATTGGGTTATACAGTATATCTACTCTAGCACAGCAGAATGGGGTCTCACGGAGGCCTCTTCAGGGATTGTATATTTCTTTTCTTTTTTTATGATTACTTCTTAATGCATTTTCTGCCTTATTAAGACAAGTGCAGAGAGACAGAACTGTGGAGGGGTGAAATGCAACACAGAGTTCACCGGCTCACAAGAGACTGTCACAAGCTACGTGCACATACTGTACAGTAACACGGGAATGTCACAGCCACGTCGTGCACGTACAATACAATAACACAGAACTGTCACAGCCAAGTGCACGTACAATAACACAGAACTGTCACAGCCACGTGCACATACAGTAACACAGAACTATCAGTCACGTGCACGTACAGTAACACGGGACTGTCAGCCACGTGCACGTACAGTAACCACAGGACTGTCAGCCACGTGCACATACAGTAACACACTGTCAGTCACGTGCACGTACAAACACGGGACTGTCAGCCACATGCATGTACAGTAACACAGGACTGTCAGCCACGTGCACGTACAGTAACACAGGACTGTCAGCCACGTGCACGTACAGTAACACAGGACTGTCAGCCACGTGCACGTACAGTAACACGGGAGTGCACCATGGTGCCACTTGCTAACAAGAACCAGTGATGGAAAGTAACTATATTTACTCAAGTACTGTACTTAAGTATAATTTTGAGGTACATTTAGTTGATAATTTCATTCCACTACATCTCAGAGGCAAACATTATGCATTTGACTAAACTATAATTATCTGACAGCGTTAGTAACTAATTACTTACTAGATTATTCATACACAACATACATTAACTAGTCTCTCAAGACAGACTTGTTAGCTCCCACAATTAAAAAAAAAAAAAAAAGTACAGGCGGACCAACTGCCTGTACTTCGGAAGCTCTGAAAATGAGTAGAAAATAATGTCGGATGGCAGTTACGTTAATAAAAGTTGAAGCCTATTAGCTAGTTAGCAGAAATGGAAAAAAAATATTTTAAAGAGATTTTAATGCACACTTTAATGAACAGTGTGTCGTGATTGGACCATTCTGGTCTGAAGAGCAGTGACACCTTCCTGTTCTCAACTTTTGCCCAGTCGGAATTGAATACACAGGACCACAATGGAAACAAGCCCTCATGGCTTTTTGTGTTATCCTTTTAGCATTATTGCTTAACCTCTGTATTTTTTGTAAGAAGAGATCTTTGTGGAAGAGATTCATACTTTGTTCAAGCTACAAGCTCACAACTTGCTGTTCTGCTGTTTGCAGCGAGCGACGCCGTTGTGTGACGGAGCATACATTAGGCAATAGTCTGGCTTGAAAAACTATAATCAACTGATAAATGATGATGTATTATTATAGGTTAAGCTACCCGGGAGCACATAAAGCAATTAAAATCAGCCCCACCTTTACCAGCTGCAACATTCAAGTGATGAAGATATGAATGCATTACTAATTACAATACAATAATATGAAAAGTAAAATGAGTACTTCTTCTGATATGAATTTCTTTTCCCCGATGGATCAAGCTTTAGTTTAGTGACGATATAAATGAGTCATAACTTGGCTTCTGAAAACTGATGCTAAAAACTCTTGTTCTGAACCCTGAGAGGAAAACTTTCGAGTGAAGTTTTTTTTTTTTAATGTTATTGTTCAAGGTAGGATAATTTGGCAAGACAGACTATATTTCTTTTCAATAGCAATGATGAAACTAGTAAAATACAGCACTTGGCTTATTGTCAGTGCGATGTGCCCCTGTTAACATTCCCCATTGTGCCCGTCTGCTGCCTAACAATAGACCATCACTGTTATATGGTCTATTAATGGACCATTTAAATTGACTGACTCTGTGTGTGCGTTTATGTGCACGCGCGCGTGCGTGCGTGCGTGCGTGCGTGCGTGTGTGTGTGTCTGTATTTATAGCGCAAAAGGAACAAAGGACTTTCATGGAACAGGGGCCCAGGACAGGGTAGAAAGAAGGGGGGGGGGGATTCAGGAGGACAACCAAGGGGTTGAATGAAGAGAGATATGAAAGAGGAGAGGAGAGGAGAGGGGAGGGGAGGGGAGGGGAGGAGAGTTTTGCTTATGTCACTACCAGTCAATTTCACCCTATACCAGATCAGGATGTTCAAGTTATTTATTGATACATTGCATTATTATTAGATATTTCCAGTGTGACTATTGGCAGATGTCTTGTTAGAGCACTTAAAATATGTGTGTAATGTGTTTTTTACGTTTTTGTGTGGACAATGATGACTCAACTCAAAAGTGTTTAACATTAACTATACAGTACCACCACTGTAAAACGTAACTAACATGAATGAAGCAAACTACTAGATTGAACCCATAATCAGTATAGTGACACATACAGTAATGTTACCATCATTTACTTTTTTCCATAGACGTTGGCAGTGACATCTCATCTTATATCCAATGGCCATGGTGTATCAAGAAGCCTGTTAAATGTATAGCTTTGCAGTATATGGGGAGGTAAAGCAGAAGTGTCGCTAAAACTGCATCCATCATAAAGTGGGAGTTACTACATTTTCACCATAAAGTGGCAAGTTGTACTTGATATAATCTATGCAATTCTGTATGGTATACGTACGTACTATACCTGTGCGTATATACAAACACTATGTAGGTTTTGAAATTGTAGTTGATTAATGTCAAAACCTTTGTCCTACTGTGATTGTTCTGAAGACATCAGTATAAAAGATTAGCTGGTATTTTTTAATGAAACAATTTAATGTGAATTACTGATACAATAAAACAGATATTTGCATTTAGATGTGTTTATCCTTTGGAAATTATACCTCTGCAGATTATGTCATATTTTGCTGCCCTGACTTTTTGTATGATTAACAGATTTCAGGCCACATTTGGTCTTTCCACTTTTTTAAATTAAAATTATTAATACTCTTCCATTTTTAGGGGTGAGTAGTAGAGGGGTGTTTTTACAGGGAAGTGGTTGATAGTAGAGGGTCATTTGATGGGACATCATTTTGTGGGTGTGGGTTGGTGTGGGGGCAGGGCCATGGAGAGATGTTTGATGGTTGATTATCAGTGCCTTGCCAGACGACTCTTGTACTCACAACAATAGACTACACCAGTGTGTGTGTGTGTGTGTGTGTGTGTGTGTGTGTGTGTGTGTGTGTGTGTGTGTGTGTGTGTGTGTGTGTGTGTGTGTGTGTGTGTGTGTGTGTGTGTGTGTGTGTGTGTGTGTGTGTGTGTGTGTGTGTGTGTGTGTGTGTGTGTGTGTGTGTGTGTGTGTGCGTTAATCAGGCAGCTCTTATCAGCATCCGTCAGACCTGCAGAGACTCAGGCGTGCTCCCTGCTGATAGCTACACACACACACACACACACACACACACACACACACACACACACACACACACACACACGCATTCACCGAGCTCTCCTCCCCCTCAGGGTTTTACGTAAATAGAGAACTAATAGACCTCAGACTATGAAATGAAAGACTGTTAGATTGTTACTCTGGGCTGAGAGTCATAACCCAATAGAAGTAACCCTGTAGCAGTGAACAGCTACAGTACATACAGTACTGTGTACACTGGTGTCCCAATGGCCTGTTGCTACAATCACTTAGTTGGAAAAAGCTCAGTCAAATATTTCTGCACTCTCCAATCAATATGGCAATAAAATGATATTTTGAAGCATCATCATGATTCTACTGCAACCACATAAAATCCTTCAGCAGGTCATCACAGGTGATTCAGCTCCTTACTGCAAATAGAGAGCAAGAATGCCATCAATAACCTTGCAATATGGTCAGGAAACAAAAACGAGATAAGACCTGCTCTACTGTGATAATACAGTAAAGTGTCTTGTCAGATAAGGGTGCTTGTAGCCAAAGGTAAAATACCATAAAAGTGAAAAAAGAACTGTCGAGCACTCGTTTGATTGCAGTTTTCTGATGTATTTCTTTTTAGGCAAGAGTCCACACGGAAAAAGCCAATCAGGAAGCCTGTGTCTGTCACAGTCAAAGGAAAAATCAAAGTGCCTGTTTGAATGTGGAGTGCCGTGCCTGTGCACGTACATGTGACACAAGTCAGTTTGCATGCCATTATGAAGCCTTGCCTATAGACTCATAGTAGATAATTTGTTGAACAGGCAAATCCATTCAAGGTCCTATTGGAATTATCTAAACACGGAAAACGAGAGAGATAAAAGGGGGGGAGGGGGAAGGGGGTACAAGTGCAAGGTGGAGCGAGAGATGGGAGAGAGAGAAAAGTGGGAGAGCGGTAAAGGCAGATGAAAGGATACAGTAAATCATCAGTGTCTATTCAGTCTGCCTCTGTGGTACTGATAGACAGGCTCTTAACCTGCTGACACACACACACACACACACACACACACACACACACACACACACACACACACACACACACACACACACACACACACACACACACACACACACACACACACACACACACACACACACACACACACACACACACACACACACACACACACACACACACAGAGAGCTGTAATGAACAGTCCAGGGAGTCCATTGCCCCTTCTGTTCACATCAAGACTCTTGATTGGCCAAGACCTCTGACCGATAAGGTCAAAAGGTCAACAGTATGACCCCCGGGAAAGCTCTCTCTCAGTCTCTCTCTCTCTCTCTCTCTCTCTCTCTCTCTCTCTCTCTCTCTCTCTCTCTCTCTCCTGTGAGGTACAAGTTTAAAACGTGTGGTTGTCTTTTCTTGTTCGAGAAAGGATTTCCCTGCCCGTCGTTTTAAGAGCAGCAGATAGGAGCGGGTCACATACCAAAGCATATTATGATGATGTACGTTATGCATACGTATCTACAGTATGTACGCACATACTTGCGTCCAATGGTCCATGCATGTGTGCGTGTGCGCGTGCTCGCGCGGCGTGTGTAGGTGTGCGTGTGGGAACTCGGGTCTGGGAATGACAGCTCATTAACAAGAGGAGATTTGACCGCCAACCCCACTCAACCTCGCTTCCCATCCCCCCCCCCCCCCCCCTCTGCTCCCTCTCCTCTCCCTTCCCTCCATCCTGTTCTCCCTCAGGCTCTGGAGCAACAAGGTCAAAGATGAGGAGGGGTGGGGGGGTGCGTAGCTGGGGCGGTAGGGTACGTGCACTCACATTTTCACTTTGGGACTAAGGATACAGAGAAAATAAAGGTGCCAACTGGAACCAAAAACTGTGATGCCATAGATAGAAGAATCATTTTTGGTTCCAGAAAATAACCTTTCAGATTATTTGAATGGTTCTATAAAGAACCCTTAACCACTTAAACCCCTTAAAATACTTCATCGACCATTCCCAGGGGTCTATATTTTCCCCCTCCTTTTTCCCCTCTACACCAAGACTACACTACACGAGAAAAGCCTTCTGTATCTACAACCTCACAAGTTTGTAGATCGGCTTATAGACTTGTAGAGCTTGTAGATCTGTTATTTTTCACCATGTTTGCCTATTAGCCATGCCCAGGGACAATAGTGTTTAAAGGGATATTTCACTTTCAAACATGTTTGGGGTCATCTTAACGTCTACTCAGGCTTTTGTGAGCACCCCGGACAGTTTTTTATACAAACCCATTGTACCGTCAAACTCCATTTTAACCATGATAGATTTGATCGAAAACACCTGCCCTTAGTTCTGGTGACTCATACTGCCCTCCTAATACGTGAGGGGGCCATGTTTTTTTTGATTACTTTTTTCATTAAGTTTATTGTATTTTTTATTGTATTTCTTTCTTTTTTTCTTCCCCCCCCCCCAAAAAATATAAAAAAATAAATGAAAAAAGTATTTGAAAAAACACGCTCCCCTCACGTATTAGGAGGGCAGTATGAGTCACTAGAACCAAGGATGGGTTGAATAAACAGACAAAATATATTCGCAAAATACACAATACTATGGGACTTATGCGATAAATGTATGTTTACGTAACTTTTCAAAAGAAAATCTACTTCTGGTGTGTCTAACGCGGGAGCATATTCCAGGCCGAAGCAGCTCTATAAAGAACAGTTCTCATCATATTATGTGTTTATGGTCTTGGCCCCACCAGATGACCTGTGCTCACTTGACGAGTATTATCTGTAAGGCAAAAACCTTAATATTCTACCTGTTCATGAGAGAAGTGTGGTTAGGTGCATAGTTCCAAATTACACTATGCAAGAACAACAAAAGACAATAAGGGATGGAAAAAAACAGAAGGAATCAAAAAAGAGACAACAAGGTGTCTGTGCAGCAAGAGCATTTTGCCCACCTGCTTGGACCATTGTCACACTAGGCATGTGCATGTCCTTTGCCATTTACCCAGACTAGTCCATATCCAGGGTTGCATACACACTTGAAACTTGGGATCGCAAATGGCGATACAAATCCCATAGCCCATGACAAAAATTATAATAAACAGCTTCCATTTGGGAAAAGTTAGAAATCAGCTCCAATCAATTTCACATCGATATACCAAACCACTGAGGAGAGAAATGCACGAGAATGGCCATTTAACTGTATTAAAGTCCCCATCCGCCAATTGGTCGATATATGTCACTGTAGTGTGCTACTGACCGATGAGACCGTTTTGTACTTGACCACGCACAGTGGTGGCTTATCCAACGGGCTTGAGGTGCTGAAGCACAGGGCACCAACCTTGGGGGGGGCACCAAACGGCGTGGAAAAAAAATTAAACGGCGAAAAACAGCGAAATTTAGAAGCAGGGCTCCGTGTGTGTGTGTGTGTGTGTGTGTGTGTGTGTGTGTGTGTGTGTGTGTGTGTGTGTGTGTGTGTGTGTGTGTGTGTGTGTGTGTGTGTGTGTGTGTGTGTGCGTGCGTGTGTGTGTGTGCGCGTGTGTGTGTAGCACTGAACCCAGGTACAGCATGCTATACTATATGGACTCACTCACACAATGTCCATCACCAGGCTGATCAACACAGATCAACGCATATCACTGAGGGAAGTAATCACACGGCGAAACAACATAGGTTGCAGTGCAATGTTTGAAGTGGGCTGGACGTTGTCATCAGCAGTTTCTGAAACCACCTGAGAATTGAGGGTATACCAGCACCCAATAAACAAGAAGACCCTCTCAGCAGAATGTGACAGAGAGAACCTGAGCAGGAGAGAAAAAGAGCTATAAGATATAGATAATCTACGGTAAACGATGAGACATGACAGGTGAAGGCAAGGGTTATCATATAAAAATAGTGACCTTAATAAGCCAGGACCAACCATGTCAGCAGATGGAGGAGAGGAGAGGAGAGGAGAGGAGAGGAGAGGAGAGGAGAGGAGAGGAGAGGAGAGGAGAGGAGAGGAGAGGAGAGGAGAGGAGAGGAGAGGAGGAGGAGAAGAATATATAAGTCTTATTATGGACATTGGTCAATAGACCAGTTGGGGATAACTGCCCTGCGGAAGTGAATGAGTTGTACTTAATAAGCACTCTTAGAGAGCCCTTGAGCAAGGCTCCTAGGATTGTACTGGGCCTGAATGTGTGTGTAAATGCATTGCTGAAAATAAGTCTGGCTGTTCTGCAAA
>NC_139952.1:17614185-17781135 GCF_963454915.1 Gymnoscopelus microlampas
AATGTTTGCTACATTTCGATATTTGCCAGTAAATAAACTTTATCGTGCTGCTGTTGCATCATTCGTTGAGCGTAGTTAAAACCATTTGTTTTTGGACAGCAAAACAAACAAAGATAGAGACCTGAATCCGGAAAACCAAGGCTACTGCAAACCGTGGAATCACATAATTCGATTAGGTTACCAATTTCAGTGTAATATGCACCACTGGCCTACATTCTGTGCTTGTTTTCCTGTGGTATAGCTGAAAATGTTCACCTTGAGGCATGTATTGGTCCTATAATTCCATGCAGACTGCATCCATTAAAAACGGAGAAAACAACATTGTATTTTATATGCAATGAAGGAGTGGTACTGGTGCATCCCCAACCAAGACTTCGTTTATTAAAGACAATAAAAGAATAATTATATCTTAATGAATCATCTTTCAAGCTCTGTGTCATAAGCCGTAGCCTTTTGCTGACTGAACACCAAATAATATTTGATGTGATTTTGCTGTTGCAATCAAATTTAAATGTTGGAGGCAAATCATTGCAGTTGCGGCTTGATCGCTTCCATCACCAGCCCTCATTTAACTGCTGACTCAATCAGTGCTGACATAATACTTTTTGTCCCCCCTTGCTTTGCACGTTCCCACAACATGCAGCATGTTTGACATTGCTGGTGTGTTCTGGTTCAAGTGGGGCGTGAGATGTTTTTTTTCTTCTTCTCAAACCACAGAATAACCTCCAAACCACCAGACTGAGATTAGGCGCTATGACAGCAATGACCTCTGGGACATGTAGGCAACAGCATTCTGATGGGCAACAGAGACAGAGAGACAGACAGACCGGCATAATGACCCTTTGTCCTGTCAACACACACACACACAGAGGCACGCACGCACGCACGCACGCACGCACGCACGCACGCACGCACGCACGCACGCACGCACACACACACACACTTATACTCTCATCTGTGCATGAATTAGAACAGAACGGTTTAATAATTGTTTGTTTTATTGGCCTATATTCATAGCAGTAACATTAACACTGGGTAGTATCTGACTATGCTAAACAAAGGCTATGAACACACACACACACACACACACACACACACACACACACACACACACACAAATACACACTCCCTGTCTTTGTCTGTTTTCCAGCCTCTTAACTCTCACATGTAATTAGCTTCACTCTTTCTGGCCAACGCAGATACTGATAGCACACAGGAGGGGGTCAGTGTGTGTGTGTGTGTGTGTGTGTGTGTGTGTGTGTGTGTGTGTGTGTGTGTGTGTGTGTGTGTGTGTGTGTGTGTGTGTGTGTGTGTGTGTGAGCGCGAGTGTGTGTGTGTGTGTGTGTGTGTGTGTGTGTGTGTGTGTGTGTGTGTGTGTGTGTGTTGGGTGGGGGTCCATGTGTCCCAAAGGACAGGTTATGACAAATAAGATTAATGTGGCCCCTATTTCCAGACTGGTGCACTGGCCCCTCTCTCTCTCACACGCACACACACACATGCAAACACACACACACACACACACACACACACACTCGCGCTCACACATACAGACGCTGTAAACACGCGCACATACGTCTCCCTGATAGGTTTTTCTCTCAGGAGAGGGTCCATATGGGGACTAGGGGGTGGTGGGTGGTGTATGTGTGCAGGGGGGTACGTGAGACATAATGATGTCACCTCTCTCTCTCTCTCTCTCTCTTTTGCTTTGTTGTCACCATTGTCATACTCACATGTAGCTATCTCAGTCAACAAAGATCTGGTTTTAATACTTTTGGGTTTTAAAGCACCATAAATATGAATAAACCTTTTACAGCCTCCAACACTCAACAATTGTTTACCCCCGTGTATGTACTTCCAGCATGGAAGTACAGTATACTGCCAGTTAGTCCATTTGGCTATTTTCAGAACACAACAAACTGACTATAGCAGTTCAATCAGTTTGTTTAATGGCAGTGCTATTAATATAATAACCACCACCACAACAACACCAATAATAATAATAATATTAGGCTAATATTAATAATAATAACAAAGCATGTCGAACCTTTTCTCTTTCAATTCTCTTTCCAGTGTTGATTAATTATAGTGAAGTGTATAGACATGGTCAGTTCTGTAGTGTTTTTTTTTTGGGGGGGGGGAGAGAAAGCCAATTACTGTAGCTGTTCCCCAGAGTACTGCTCGTCCAGATGGCCAGGTAGTTGTAAGCAGCCAATTTGTCTCCACTCTTATGTAACGGAGAAATACTGTAAGCCCTTAGCTCTACCAACATGAAAGTAGCCCGCTTTAAGAGCCAAGACCGAACAATTTAAGAGAAGTCACAGTCACACAGCTTTGGGATGCTGTTTAAGGATCTGACTCCCTTTGTTTCTCTTTCTCTCAAAGACCGTCAGGGAATTCAAAAAGCAAAAGGGACGTTTGGCTGAACTATTGAATTAAAACCACTTCTTTCAGTTCAGTATCAACTCCCTCCCTCGCTCACACGCACGTACACACACACACACACACACACACACGCACGTGCAGAGCCCCATTGTCTGGATAATATCTAATGACCACTGAAGCATATAGGGCCAAAGGAACAGGGGTCAAGGGTGAAGAGGGATGTGGAGTGGGTGGGGGACCTCAGTTGTTTGTGTGTGTGTGTGTGTGTGTGTGTGTGTGTGTGTGTGTGTGTGTGTGTGTGTGTGTGTGTGTGTGTGTGTGTGTGTGTGTGTGTGTGTGTGTGTGTGTGTGTGTGTGTGTGTGTGTGTGTGTGTGTGTGTGCGTGCGTGTGTATCCGCGTGCATGTGTGTGCTCACGCGCGCGTGTGTGTGTGTGAGTCTCTGTGTCTTTTTCTTTGTCTGTGTTTGTATTTGTGTCAGTCCATCGCACACTGAAAAGCACAGACCCCTGGGGGACTCTGGTAAATGAAACATATAGGATTCATGTGTTTAGCTCGTATTATACACATGTGGAAAAAATAAGTGAAGCTTCAGTTTTCTTCATCGCATCACATACATGATTATGTTATGTCATCCAAGCTCTTGTGGACAGATCAAGGAGAAAGGCCTTCTGGGATTCCGTTGCACATTTCACACAATGCTGTATTAGCTCTGATGACACAATCAACCCACAAGGGAAAATACATACTATACAGTATGCAGTCAAATGCCTTTCTGTTTCGAAGACCTTGCCCCCTCTGTCTCAATCTCTGCTATGTGTGTTGCACACAGTATTTGTGTAAATGTCAACCTCTGAGGTACTGTAGAATCTTGTCCCTTGTGCTTCTTGCGGCGTTTAACGTGCCCAGATCCAGGTTTGTAAGATGTGCGTGCGTGTGTTTACAGTATGTGTACATGTACGCGTGACTTGACGTGCACACATACAGTATGCAGTACATGCATGTAACCCTCCATGCAAGTTTGTGACTGATTATGTATCTCTTTGTGTGCAAGTGTCTGCTGGCATGTGACCTTGTGTGTAAGTTTATATACAGCATGTACTGTAAGCGTACTGTATACGTATACGTGTATGTATCAGTGCATATGACACCAGTCTCCGTGACGCATAAAGCCTCTTGGGGACCCTGACATATATACAGATACCTGAGCGCTCTGAGGGGCAGAGAGAGGAAGAGGGATGAGGAGAATGACAGAGAGGAGCTTTTAAGGTGACAGATAAGACAACACGGGGGGTGACCTGGAAGGCTCTGCGAGCCTGGCTGCACTCCGTGTATCTCAGAATTTTGTCAGTTTAAGTCCGCTCAAGTAGAGTGAAAAGAAAAACAATTTAGACGGACGGACGGACGGACCTTCATTGATTCCGCAAGGGCAATTCAGTCGTCATAGCAGCACCGCAGTGCTGCAGATATCACGTAAATATCAAACCTATAGCATCTGTCTAAACCCTATGAGGTAAACACTTTACTTAAAGGTCGGATATAATGCATTGTAATTGCATTTATTATGCGTTATAATGTCATTATAAGGCATTATAACACTCGTTATAAATGTTTATATTCAGGTATAACAACTGATAACAAGGTTTATGAAGTATTATAAGTGCTGGTCATAAAGTAATGCATTATAAGCTCAGCAGAACAGCACAATATAACTACTAGGTAATACTTTACTTAAAGGTCATGTCTATAATGCATTATAATCACATTTATAATGCAGTTGTAAGGCCTTATAACACTCGTTATAAATATTTATAATTATGCATAACAACTTATAACAAAGACACTTCCATAACCTACCTAAGTTATAGTAGTTATAATGTGCTGTTCCACTGAGCTTATAATGCATTATGACCAGCACTTATAATACGTCATAAACCTTGTTATTATAAGTTGTCATACATGATTATAAACATTTATAGCAAGTCTTATGTTGCCTTACGAACGCATTATAATGCATTATAAATGTGCTAATAATAGCATAAGACCTGTCCTTAATATACAGAGTTACCCCATCAGTGTAACCAGTTTGTAGTAAGCTTTGTATCTAGTGACCTGTAGCCTGGACCTGTGACCCAGGCAACTAAATGCACTACCATGTGTTCTTGTTAGAGCAGATGGTAGATAGGTACATGAATAGGAAACAATGTGCTGTCACATGGGGTTTCAGATGTATATAGGGGCTGGGGTTTGGTCAGAGTCAAGACAGGCAGAAATCACTTGAGGGTCGTTCTGTACCAGTTTATATCTCTTCATTGTTACAACAATTAAAGGTAGGGTAAGTGATATTTTTTGGTTAAAACAAAAAGTGTTTTGTTAAAAGGTTAAAACACTATATTCTGATAGTAATCATTGCTATAGAGTGTTTTTTCAGTAACAGATGTCTCCCTGTCTTTCCAGCTCTTTAATAAACAGAAAATACATTTTCCGGTAGGTGTCAAAAGCTCAGCCAATCAGAAGAAAGTACCCATTTTTAAGCTTAATTTGTATAGTGTTCCAGTTCCATTTTTTTCTGCTCATTTCTTAGTGTCATCACTTCCAATTTCACTTGTTTAATCTGTATCCTGATTGAGTTCTCTGCCCTGGTTGGATAAAATTGGAAATGAAACTGAAACTGAAACGAAAATGCATTTTCTGTTTAATAAAGAGGTGGAGAGACAAGGAGACTCCTGTTACTGAACAAACACTCTATAGCAATTATTACTATCAGAATATAGAGCTATTTAACACTTATTTTAACCAATGCAAATCACTTACCCTACACAACAATCATTCATGATTCACGTTTCGTGTGACTTTGTTCCTGAGGTAATGCTAGCTAGCTAGAGTTCTGAAAATCCACGACAACCATAAATCAAGTCAAAGGGGTGTGACTGTGACCGCTTGCACCACTCCATTCAACAAAGAAATGGTTCACCTTATGGTCACACAGAGGTCGTGTGGACCTTAAACTATGAAATGCTCATCATGCCTTTGCATGAGGCCAGGATAACCATCTCTCCATATCCTGTACTTTGTATCCCTCATATGGTGTGGTTTGTATCCTTTATTTCTGACAGTTTCATGTATGTTACGTGTCATTCTGTCACTGTGTAAAGTGGAAATGCTATTGAAGAGATCCTTCCAAAAGTCAAAACAAAAGCTAATTTGACTAGGAAATGGCACTGAATTATTTCCCTCGCCTTTGTTGATCCACATTTTTTCTCCTTTTGTAGATCAAAGGTTTGGAGATGATGGGAGAGGGGAGGAGAGGAGACAAGAAGGGAGAAGCAGAGGTATGAGGTGAAGCGGAGAGGAGCTGGGGTTTTTGGAGCTGATTGGATCACTACAGAAGGTGTGTGTCAATGTGTGTGCGTGCGTGCGTGCGCGCGCGCGTGTGTGTACAAGGCAGAGAAGACAGACTACTTCTGAACTAGAGAAGAAAGAGAGATGGAGAAATAAATAGCAGAATTTAGAGACAGAGGAAGAGGAACAGAGGGGGGGCAGAGGAAGAGAGAGAATGAGTTAAAGTGAGGACAAAGGAGGAAGGGGAGAGAGGGGGGAAAGTGGGAGACAGGCAGGGAGGGATATTTTTTTCTGTCCATCCTAGTCTGAAACTAATTGGTTTTGGATTAGACTTGATTAAAAAAACATCATGCATACTGTAGACTTCCAGTGATAGCCTTGTGGTGCTACGTCTCTCTAGTTGGCACCACAGGCCTGGTTTCCATGGTAATTGCGGTGGAACAGTGACAGAAAAGCACAGCCATGTGCCAGGTTGACCAATAATAGGACACAATTCTAACAAGCTTTTTAAAAGATTATTATTTTTGTAAGCCATCTCTGCTTTATTAGCGGCGGAAAGACATGGAAGCGGGGCCGGAGAGGAAGAATAATGTGTGCAACATAGGTCCTTAGCTGGATTTCAACCCATGGTGTCACGATTCCGTTCTACTTGCACTAACTAGTTGAAACTCAAGGGCAGGAAAAGTTCGACTTCAAAAAGATTAGCTGTATTATGTTCCCAGTGGTATATGTGGAACATTTGTTTCTTTGTTTGTGTAACATTATAAGTTGTATTGTATCACTGTCAAAACAAAGTTACACTCATGGATTACATCCTGTACATCGCCGACTGATTAAGATGGAAACTGGGAAGAAAACAAAAATAAACAAGTGAAGGAGGATTCAGTGATGTCAGGATGAGATATTTAATTCACATAATGAAGCTGACATGTGACATGACAGGAGTCATATAGTGTTCAGTACATACACTGTAGATCCAGATGGTCTGAAAGCATTTTCCACCTCCTAATAACCCTTGAGAAACAAGGTACATTTTTAATGGTCATGAACTGACAGCTGGATCTGTAACAAGCAAATAAACATTTTTTGACCCAGACTGTACTACTGTACTTGAGACTGGTGCTCATTTGCTGAAATATGACATCTGCACTTTTCAGACACAGGCAAGTCAACAATGCTTGGTGTTCATCTTCTGTTTTTTTTGTTTTCATGGGCTGAAAATAACAGTCACTGTGTATCTATCTGATTACGTAATGAAGGGATTTTTGTTACCACACAAGGCTGAACATGGCATTTCTCAGCAGTTAACTGATAAGCCAGGCGAATGTGCACACTCGCTATGCACGCATGCGTTTGTACACATGCACGCGTGTCTGCGCCTGCGCGCGCACACACACACACACACACACACACACACACACACACACACACACACACACACACACACACACACACACACACACACACACACACACACACACACACACACACACACACACACACACACACACACACACACACACACACACACACACACACACAATACTCTTCTCCCTGACTTGGCCAGATGTTAGCATTAAGGTTTGGACATAAAACCAACCGTGAGAAATGTTTTTAATTACCTTGCCACCTGGATAGGTTTTGAAAACACACACACACACACACACACACACACACACACACACACACACACACACACACACACACACACACACACACACACACACACACACACACACACACACACACACACACACACACACACACACACACACACACACACACACACACACACACAGGCGTTATATTGGCAAACACTTTGTACAGTTTTGTAAAAGTATACTTGTGAGGACTGTCAGTTGACTCATACAGTACAGTAGTACAGTACAGTATTATACTCTCTGACACAAACTTTAACCATAATTCCTTAACGTTGCCCTTAACTAGGCACTACTTCAGCCTGCAACAAGAATCCACATACACAGCTTCAGAAAACAGATGAGAGAAATGTAGGAATGTTCTCTCTCTCTCACTCACACACACACACACACACACACACACACACACACACACACACACACACACACACACACACACACACACACACACACACACACACACACACACACACACACACACACACACACACACACACACACACACAGTAGTAAAATGCGCTGTCAGGTGCGTAGTGCTTAAAGAACCACTTCAGCCATTTTCAACTTCACATAATTGGTCCTCACTAATGCTCATTATTTGGTACCACTTTTGTCTACTTGGTCTGTGTCTCATAGGAGGGCTGTGAACAGTTCAGAAACCCGCCTACCACCACTGATATCATGTTTGGTAATTTCAAGCAATGCGAGAAAAATGCTTTCTGTTATTGCGTGCTAACTTACCAGGAATAGAAAGCCTGCAGTTTCTATTCGATGGGATTCCCCATCGATGATGTCACTGGTAGGCGGGTTTCTAAATTGTCCACAGCCCTCCTCTGCGACAGACCAAGTAAACAAAAATGGTACCATCTTATAATGTGCATTAGAAAATGGGTCAAGTGGTCTTTTAATTGAATTAGCAGCTCTGCCACCCCCCCCCCCCCCCCCCCCCCCCCACACACACACACACACACACACACACACACACACACACACACACACACACACACACAAAGACTCAGTACACAGTACAACTAGCCTATATTTGCGCATACTGTATAGGTTTTCATACTTTTGCATTTTGTAATGAATGAATCCTCAAATGATAATGTGTTTATAGTTTATTTTCGGAATATTCAACAACGAACAACATTAGTATTTTACAGGTAGGTTTTACAGATCCATCTTTAAACTCTCAGTTAAATTAAATGAACACTCAAGATTATATAGTGTAGGCCCAGAACTGGCACCAGAGCTTGCTATTAACACATGCCACCAAACAAAACACTTGTAGGTTTCAGCTGTAATTGGAAACTCCCTCAACACTTTGAACAAACTCTGAAATGCTATGAAATAAAATGTCTGGAGAAATTATAAACCCAATGGCACTGATGTGATGTAAGTTGGAGAAAAAATAATTTGCTTCATTCGAATGAAGCAGATTTCCCTAGTTAAAACCTAATTTCTCTTTAAACCGCTGAAATAAACTTTTCTGCGGAATATCATTGCAGAGGTTGGACTGACAGCAGGAGTAGGTGAATTGGGGGAGGCCGGTGTTATCTGCCAGTGTCATGAAGTCACAGTTGGCATAATTGATACACTTAGTGTAGGTCGTTCCTACAGAGATTGTGGGAAAACAAACAAACAAACACATACGTATCACATGTTAAATTATTATGAATTAGCTAATGCTGTGGCTCACTATGCCCCCTAATTTCACCGTTGCATACAGGGAACTGTGGAACAAATGTAGTAAATGCTCTTATCTAATGCAACAATTTTAAGAGAAGCATCTTTTGGTTTTGTCAGCATTCCCTTTAGAACTACCACGTTCACAATGCATCGCAAAGCGACAAGTTGCAAACGTGTAGACCTGCTATTTTTTTTTTAAATGACAAAATGTTTGCCTATAAAACATGTGGAAAGTGGTTAAAATATCTCACCATCAGAGTCGAGTTTGAGGCAGGAATTATCACCATTGTTGCACTCCTGGATGTTGTCACATTTGCCAGAGGCACCTTCAGGACAGGAGTAGCACTGCAGGGAGGTGCCTGGAGGAGAGATCATGGAGACGAAGAATAGGATCATACAATATCATGACACACCAATCTATATTAAATATACTGTAGATTGTTGTGAACTTTACCAGAGCACTGACCAGGGAACTATACAGTAAGCTTCAAAACGGTCATCTTATCAAAATGTATAGGGAATGATTTTATGGACAAGTCTAATTCAAGTGTTACTCAAGGGCCCTGTTTTGGACAAGTGAACTACAGTAGGTAGGTCTACATAAAAAGTGTGGTAGATATATTGTATGCTTTTAAATATGAATTATCGAAGGCTGCAGTGTTATAGCAAGGAAGCAAAGGGCTTATGCTCAGACGTTATATATACAGTAGCATACTCTCTGTGTGTGTGTGTGTGTGTGTGTGTGTGTGTGTGTGTGTGTGTGTGTGTGTGTGTGTGTGTGTGTGGTGTGTGTGTGTGTGTGTGTGTGTATATATATATATTTATATACACACATATATATACACACACACACATAGATTATAGATTGTGATTTATTAGTGACAACACAGCATAAACTGATGCCAGGGCAGTCTACTACATCCGAACTTCAAACTGCACTGTTCCTACTCAGTCCCATTTGACACTGCTACGCAACAAATGTTGGAGTTAATAATAAGAATGTTGATTTTGTTCATCAACACCCGTCTCTTACCCAGAGCAAATGCAGCAAAATTAACAGCCAGGCAAAACACCACGAATGTCTTCATTATGATTCGCATGACTGCAACGTCTGTTGTCTGAAAAGTCAATATAACACATTATTCATAATATTTTCATAACTAGATGCAAATTGGGAAATTAACCTTTGCTGCCACTGGCTTTTATTGCCCCATATGAAGAAATATCTTGTGAGGAATGAAATGCAAGAGTTAGTTGTCGTAGTTAAATGTATTCATCTCTTGTTTGAGTCTAAATTAGTCCCTGATTAGAAAGACATAATTAAGTAGTTGCAGTAGCGGTCTAGAGCACTGTTTCCCAAACAGTGGGTTGGGACCGATTTCTGTGGGTCGTGGGACAATTTTTATGGGTCACGAGTAAATAACCCTTAGTTTTTGTTTCCTACATTTAGTTTTTAATTATTATTATAAATATATATATATATATATATATATTTTTTTTTTAATCAAGTTGCGAAAAAAAATATATTTTTTAATCCATTAGTTAGAGGGGAAACATACTTTTAAGAAGTAGTGAAAATAGCTGATCTACAAGTCGGCTATTTTCGCTAGTTTGGGTCCCGGGCTAGTTTGTGTCTCAAGCTAAAAAGTTTGGGAACCACTTGTTTTGATGTTAGAGAAGGCTTGTGATGAAGCTTAAGGTCACCGATTCAAATCCTTGGACAAACTGGGCAATCTGGACGGACAAAGTGAACGAGAAACATTCATCCCAAGGTGCACTTGAAGAGTAGAAGAAGGTTAGACTGTCAGTCTATGAATATTTGTATGTGTATAAATGTGAAGGTCACTGCTGCAAAGTAGCCTGCATGCTGCTGAATCGTCCCTGGATAGAGGGTGGAAAAGCAGAGAAACAGAAACATGACACTTGATTTAAAGCAAATTGTACACGTTCAGAGTCACCGATGGACTCTGCTAAAATCCCTTCCTGGGGTAGTGTCTGTATTATCATTGCAGCTTTTTGGGTTTGCAACAGTTAATGAATCAATTACAATAAAACAAAATAGCAAAAAAAGCAGAGCTACAAGCTCATAACGCATTGCATCGCAATACTTTTGAGTATATTGTATAATATATATATGTTTTAATGTATGTGTTGCTAAGAAAATAAGGAAAAGTTGTAGCCCTACACAGCTTTTTGTAAAGAAATTCAATCAAATTAATGCTGTTGCTGTGATCTGCTTCAGCCACTCACCTGTCAGTTGGGAAAAAACGGTTGTTGCAGTAAGCTGCTCTGGTGATTCCTATTTGTGAAATAACCATGGGGTTTGTGTGTGTGGAACTTTTTATGCCAGTACAAATACTGTAGGTAAATACCTTTTTGTTTGGGTACAGAGTCTGCTTGGATGTCCTTCAGAAAATCAAAACAAGTTCGCCAAGGCAGCATGTTTATCATCAGAGGTGAAGTGAGGGAAAGCAGGGAAATAACCACACTAAGGTGGTGATAGGGTGGAGTGTGTGCGTTAACACCAAAATCTAACATAACCCTAAAACAGTCTCTAGAAAAGTGAGGACAAGCAAAATGGCCTGTTTCCGTAATTTTCCACATCTTTATATGTTTGTTGGGACTTTTCTTTCTCACAAAGAAAAAGTACTAACACACATGCACACGGAGTCACGCACGCACACACGCACACGCGCACGCACGCACGCACGCACGCACGCACACACACACACACACACACACACACACACACACACACACACACACACACACACACACACACACACACACACACAAACACAACCAAAATGAAAATTCCCATTACATTTCTTCTGCACTGACAGTTGGATGTGCAGCTTTTCAAGTGTATTTTTGTCTCAGCACTTTGAGAGAGAAAATGAGAAGGGAGAGGGTTAAGATACACAGAGATAGGTTACATAGAGAATGGAGAGTAAGAGAGATGAGCAGAGAGATATAGAAGAGAAACAGAAAGACGACCACCTGAGAGACAAAGCGACAGGGGAAGTAACTAAGGCAGACCAAATTGATAAGGTTTTAATGCTGGTTTTACTGTTACCTGCACTTAACCTTGTGGAAACTCAGCTTGACTTTGGCTGCCTGAAAGTAATTACAGTTAATAACAAAGGTATTGTTTATATGGAAATGTCATGTTTAGCGCAATGTACATAGAAATAAACACATTTGACAGCTTTTTCTATGGAGCTGTCAGGTAGTTTCCCCACTGACCTTTGCATGCAACCACCAGAGGGCACCCTTGCAATCATTGAGCCTGATGATTGGTTGCTACACTCATTACCTTCTCTTACATGGGTGTGCTCAAGGTTGTAAAAATGAATAATGAGGTGAACCAGAGTGTATTGTTTGCCCGTGTGCAAGCCCAGTCCTCCATTGAGATCACATTTGGTCTTTCATGGTGCTTGCACTTCAACCTTCTAGCTCCATCCAAACCTCTATAGACCTTTTAGAGCTAGCAAGGAGTTTTAGCTCAGTTCTAACATAAGTGTGGTTTATGGTGATCACAATGTCAAATCTGGATTAAAAAAATATAATTCAGAAGAACCAATTTGACATGGTTTTAAACCTCACCTTGTGTGTGTGGGATGAAGGGAGGAGCATTCCATAATTATTTTTCATAAAGAAATGGCTGCTAAAAGGCCATGTGCACGCCTGTGTCATAATCACAAAATGTTCTCAACATTCTTTTCCACTCTTACTCTGTGACTTTCACTCTCCTCACCATCTTTCCTTTCCTTTCTATCTTCTCCCTCATTGTGTCCCTTTTCTTCCTCCATGTTGTTCTCTCCGCTGACCTCTCTCTCTCCTTCTTAACGTTTGTCACCATTTCTCTCCGTCTTTCCCTCTCCCCCTCTCATTTCCCAGTCCACTGAGTAAAATATGGGAAAACTAAACCAATCAGGCCATGACATGGTTATTATTTTCTTAATACAGATTTAAATGTTCCCCCCTCACTCCCTCACTGCCTCCCACTCTCTGTCATTAACTCTCTCTTTCTTTCTGTCTGTCCCTTTCTCTGTCTCACTCCCCCCCTTTCCCCCTCACCTGTCTCATTCCTTGTCTCACTCTCCACCTCTCCTCCTCCTCCATCAATATTCTGTTCATTTATGAGGTTTTGGATTTTTCAACAGCAAGAGATTTAGTCCATTGGATTAATAAATCATTTAGATTTGACCAACATAGCGCATAGTGTGTGTGTGTGTGTGTGTGTGTGTGTGTGTGTGTGTGTGTGTGTGTGTGTGTGTGTGTGTGTGTGTGTGTGTGTGTGTGTGTGTGTGTGTGTGTGTGTGTGTGTGTGTGTGTGTGTGTGTGTGTGCGCTCGCGTGCGTGCGTGCGCGTGTGTGTGTGTGTGTGTGTGTGCATGCGCGTGCATGCATGAGTGTTTGTGCATGCATGCATCCGTGCAAGTGTAGATATGGCTCTTCTGGAGAGCTCTGAGAAATAGTCTACTTAGCATAAATTAAGAGACTGGATCATCTCAGAGGCCAAACGAACATCTCTCAGACACCATCCTGTATTTCTCTCTCTCTCTCTCTCTCTCTCTCTCTCTCTCTCTCTCTCTCTCTCTCTGTCCAATATACTATATGTATCCATGGCCTGTTTCCGTGCACTTTTCTAACAATAATGTGAAATGCTTTTCATCTTCACTATTGACTAGGATTATTTGAAAAGTCTTGTTTGACATCACTGACATCAGAGTTTGATGATAAATTGAACCCTGTCAAAAGTTAACCACTTAAGCCCGATTATATCAAGTCATATGAGGGGACCGCTCAGTGAAAATAGCCAATATGCTATTTTCACTGCATTACACCACCAAACGACAGATTATAAATTCAACATTTAGGCCTAGGCTTTTTGAGACTTTTCACAAGAAAAATAACATGCCCAGGGTTAATGTGATTCATTCTCACCTTCACTGTATGTACGAGCATTCACCAGACTGTCCAAAGTACAAGTAACTAAGAGTGAGTTGCTGCACAAATTCATATTGAATGCATTCTCCTGCTACCGAGTGTTGGCATTAATGATCTTCTCCTATTCCCCATAGAGTCCGATAACGAAATCGATGGAGACCAAGAACTCTTTTCAAAGCAGAAACTGACATGAATTTCCAACTGATTTAGTTTCTGTACATGCAAATGTGAAGCTCACACTGCAGCAGCTGTCTCATAACAATATCAGTTTCTCCAAAGATAATATCCAATGTGATTCCAAGTTTACCTGTCTCTCTCGCTGTCTCTCTCTGTAAGAAACACCTTCAGTCTACTACAGTGTTCTGCAACCTACTATATCTAGTTACACTCAACATACACACACACATGTGCGCTCGTGCACACGCAGACACACACACACACACACACACACACACACACACACTTGTCCAAATGCACACCCATGTGGGTTTTGCTTACAAAGGAGGACACTAAATCATGCATGCAAGCGCATAGTCATGTGCATTTGCATGGACAAAGAAAGTAATACAAAACTAACATATATAAAGATACATAACAGGAACAAACAGAACCAGGTTTTAACTGATATTGTATAACAGCGATTTACATCATGCCTAATCGCATTTTCATGACACTGACAATTAAGTGGTGAAACTGCCCTTTAATTAGCTATAGGATGGAATGGCCTTTTAATTAAGGAATTAATTAACTCACTCAACTAACGTTAATGAGTATTATGTCCTCACAAGTATAACAATACTAAGTTGTGTCCATCTGAAGTGTGTGTGTGTGTGTGTGTGTGTGTGTGTGTGTGTGTGTGTGTGTGTGTGTGTGTGTGTGTGTGTGTGTGTGTGTGTGTGTGTGTGTGTGTGTGTGTGATCACCTACTGTAGCTAGAGTAATTATCTGCAGTGACCTAAGTGCCCATGCATGTAGGACATGCATACTGTCTCTCTTTCTGTCTGTCAGCCCTTCTTCCCGCCGTCGTCCCATTGTTTGTCTAACACCTCTCTATCGCTCTCTCCTCCCTTGCATCCTTTGCTCTTCCTTTCCACCTCTTCTGTATGTTGCTATAACAAAATGTAATGAAAACGTGGTAGATGAACAATTAGCACCTACCGTATGATTTGTTGGACTAAAATCTTGGACAAATGATCTTCCACTTGCATTTTTTTGCTTAACTCTCGTCTTCAACTACTTTTATTCTGGCATCCCTATTTTGGGCATGTCATTATGGACGAAACTCTTTGTGCGTGTGCGTGCATGTGAGTGTTTGTGTGTGTGCATGTGTGTGTGTGCGTGTGTGTGCGTGTGTGCGTGCGTGCGTGTGGATTACAGTGTCTGGTATTTATTTGTGGAGTTAGAAAAAGATCCAAGTGACTTCTTCACAATAGGGGGTATTGCTTCAATCACAGAATCCCCCAGTGTGTGTGTGTGTGTGTGTGTGTGTGTGTGTGTGTGTGTGTGTGTGTGTGTGTGTGTGTGTGTGTGTGTGTGTGTGTGTGTGTGTGTGTGTGTGTGTGTAACGCTTCTCTGTCACTGTGTGTGTTCAAGTACTGTACTGTACTGTAAGTCTGCTTGTGTGTGTGTGTGTGTGTGTGTGTGTGTGTGTGTGTGTGTGTGTGTGTGTGTGTGTGTGTGTGTGTGTGTGTGTGTGTGTGTGTGTGTGTGTGTGTGTGTGTGCAGGCGCGTGTGTGTGCGTGCATGTATGCATGTGTGTGTTTGTGCATGCAGGCCTGCTTGTCCATTTGTGAGTGTGTCTTTGTGTGCGCATGTGTCGTCTGGGGGAATGTATAACTGGATTAGTGGTCACGCTTTTATTTCTGTAATGGAAACATCAGCCACAGAAAGACGGGGACTTAGAAAGTAGGGCTTGGGCCAGCTAGCATGTACTGTACTGTACTGTACTGTACTGTACTGTACTGTGAGACGGTGAACGGTACCAACACTGAGAGAGAACAATGCAGACAGAGAGCAAGGGAGAGACAATTGTCTCGAAGTGCAGTACAGAGAATTTGTCAAAATATTTGCTTCAACTCACAATCTAAGCTTCTCAGGCAGGTTATTGTTAATCCTACAGTATAGGGGTCTGACCAGCTAAAGGCTAACAGTTCGACTTACAGCTTATTGCAAGGCAATACAAACATTTTTAAGCACTGAAAAAAACTATTGTGCTGTGGTTGGCTAGAGTGGGCACAGGGTCAGCAGTTCAAGTGCATGTACTGTATGGGCTTGGAAAACCTATGTTGGGAAATGGAATGAGAAACGCCTAGCACATCCACGAGCAGCTGTCGTCAAGGTGCCCTTAAGCAAGGCATTAACCACTTAAACCCTATTTACTTGACCAGGGTCCCCCCCCCCCCCCCTATTTACTTGACCAGGGTCCGTCCCCCCCCCCACCCCCCAGAGCTCCCCCCCCCCCCCCCCCCCCCAGAGCTCTATACCATGTCCGCTCCTTTTTTCCCAAAATCTCTTCTGCACAAATAGCAGATCTTCAAGCTCACCACTTGTCTCAACTGAGCTTATAAATCCTTATAAAATCCTTGTTGCCGAATGTCCACCTATTATTACATGCCCAGAATAGGGATGCTATAGAGTTCATGTTATTAACCTCCTGCTGCTCCAGTGGAGGTTCTCATTGGTACACCAGTGGTACTGGGCGGTTCCCAGGTGTGAATGTGTGCACCATGGAGGCTTGTGGAACAGAGAAGTGAACCTGGGCTGAAGCTACAGCTACACAGTAAAATAATAAAATCCAAATGAGAAAAATTGATCCAATTTTAACTCTTTCAGAGGTAAATGAACACCGACCGTACATTCCCTGGATAATACACTGTCCAATACATGTAAACAGTGATGATTGACAATGTTTTGTTCTTATTTCTGTTTCCTATAAATCAAAATATATGAATACAAGCTTTCAAACATCTTGTACGTGTACGTGTACGTGTACGTGTACGTGTACGTGCCCGTGTACGTGTGTAGACACCAGCCTGCATGAGCATAAGTGAGTGTGAGAGTCGTCTCACACTCACTGAGTGTGAGACAACTGCCTGCCTGTTTTTTGTGTGACTTGATTGTGTGCAGTGAGAGTGTCTACAGGTTTACATGACAAGTAATATTTGTATGTGTGTGTGTGTGTGTGTGTGTGTGTGTGTGTGTGTGTGTGTGTGTGTGTGTGTGTGTGTGTGTGTGTGTGTGTGTGTGTGTGTGTGTGTGTGTGTGTGTGTGTGTGTGTGTGTGTGTGTGTGTGTGTGTGTGCGTGTGTGTGTGCGTGTGTGGGGAGGGGGGTAAAAACAGGTCAGTGGACAGTGGATGTTCGGTTTCAAGGATTAGCAGTGGAAGGTTCACCATGGTAAGAGTGGGAAAGATGAGGGTTGGGTTTTAATTTGGCAGATGTCTGAGATCCCATGCTGTTAGTAGAACGCTGTGTGTGTGTGTGTGTGTGTGTGTGTGTGTGTGTGTGTGTGTGTGTGTGTGTGTGTGTGTGTGTGTGTGTGTGTGTGTGTGTGTGTGTGTGTGTGTGTGTGTGTCATCCTAATGTCTGTTCATGTGTGCGTGAAATCGTGTGCGGCCAATTGTCCAAATATTCTCCCCTTCATTGCTTTCTGTGAAGACAATGAAAGTCCGTTGACACTTTTACAATTTACATTTGAAGAGTCAACTATCTCATCCGCAGTGAATTATAAAACGGTTGGAAAATACTTTTTTTGCCATCTTTACTCAATTTATTATTATTACATGACTATGAAGGAATGGTGGCAATGAGTAACGAATGCAGTGCAAAGGGTAATTGTAGGTAACACATTTTGGCAGCTGCAGGAGCAAAATGTCCTTGGATTATTTATTACATCAAATGTGGATCAGTGCTTACATCTCACACAGCTCAGCAGATAGCTTGAGATGATGGAGACATTTCATTATCACACAAAACAACTCCACCATCTAGTGGTAACGATATAGAAACACACACCTAGTGTACGTCATACATCACAAACATACAGTTATCTAGGAATTCTGGATCAATCAGGATGTTAAGGTCAGGGATGCTTAAGTATTTCCAAGATAGAAGTCTATTAAATGAGCTCACAGGAAAAGTACATTAAACATGCAAGTTGTCAAGTATAGTTCTGTGCTGATAGAGAGACAAGACCATTCTTATAGGAGTCTCAAGCTGCACTACTGCCACATAAGGCCATGGATGAATGACACCCTAATATCACATGCACATGATAGTCTGTTAGTCTAGTTAGTACACATGAAAGACAGTAAGTAAGTAACAGTATATGAATAAATTATTATATAATTATTTCTGTATAGTATTTCAACTGATATTGAACAATAGAACAACGTGTAAAATGATTGGCTAATATGGCTAGCCGAGGAACTCAGTCACTTTAATCACACAGTTGCTGATTCTGGTTGCAACACATTCACATGCATCATTCTTGTTTCTTTTGTATTAAACAGAAACTTTCCTCCTGGAAAATATATGTTCCAGAAGGAAATAGCGTGACTATGTAGTCACGCTATTTCCGTCATGGATTAGTAATTCGATGTCGAACAAGGAAATGAAGATGAAGAGACAGCACTGTCTTTGTGCATCCGTCATGTCATTGTCATTTGAGTAATTTGAGAACTATGTGTGGTCACTGGTGACATTGTTGTTGTTTTCGTAATAGCTGTTCGATTAATCATAATTCTGCACCGATGTTTTTGTGGTTTAGACAGACAGACATCATCATCATTTGAGGGAAATGTCATGTGTCATAGAAGCACCTCAGTAGGCATGAAATACAGGATAGATACAGGTAAGAGTAGAGAGATAACTAAGATTCAAAAATGTACATTACGAATAAACAAGTAGTAAGCATAGTGTATAAATCATTTAGATGTACAGTACATATAATTATAGCCATAAATATCATGTATATAGGCTACAAGTATAATCTATTACCAATAATATGGGTAAACATCTATGGATATACTGTATACAGTATGTACAGATTAACAACAGTGGATAAGATGTGAGGCTATGTATGTATAAGTTACAACCTGCAGTGGGAATATGAATAAATATGTACAGGCAATCTACTGTGAATAAAATGAGGCTATACAATCCTATTGATGGTAAACTGTGTACAGCAGTTAGATTAAGCAGGTCCATAATTATGATACTATAGAGTACATCCCCTAAGTCTATGAGCAAAAGTGCCAGAATGAGTAGGAATCCAAGAACAGAACAGAACGCATGCAGGCTTGGTTAATGTAGCTTAAGGTAGGCTACCATCACAAAAGACTGAGTTGCTCAGTCTTGTGCTGAGGGACAATAATAAGTCTGTGTCTGAAGATGCTCCTCAACCCGACTAGCTCATCGTAGAGGATAGGTTCCATGTTCCTTCTCATCCTCCCCTCCTGGTTAGACCGACTTTACAGGCTTAAATATCAACATGTGAAAGGAAGGATGTTTTTGATGTACCCTTTCCTGTCCATAACCCTATCAAATGTAGCTAAACTGTGAGAGTGAGATAACATGCTTTAACATGGAATCCAGTACAGAGTCTACAGACCAATGAGCAAAAGCTATTGGACTGGGACCAAAATGTCCCATTCCATAAAAAGGGCTATTGATGCCTAAACAATGGCTGATAGAGACTGATAATCCAAAGCATATTATGTCTGTTCTTACACCTTGTATTCACTATTGAGATGAAATATTCATGACTCTGAAGATGAGTTATACTATAACTCATCTACTTTACCACACGTCCCGATATTTTGACTCAATTGGCAGCAATGTCTTTGGATTATTGCATAGCAACTCAACAGCCTGAGATGATGGAGACATGTCATGTTATACAAAACAACTGCACCATCTAGTGGTAAACATATAAAAACACGGCTGCTGTACGTCATACAGTGGCTAAAACCGCCATAAAAGAGCACCTGTCTGCAAATTGTCTAAGCTTAACACCAGAAATGACCCCCGCCCCCCCAACTGTTTACTGTACATATGTTTTTATTGCTACCAGAGTTCAGATAACCTTTTTGTATTAATTTGTATTATCCTTTTAGCACCATTATATAATTGTACCACTGCTCTATTCAATCAATCAATCAATCAATCAACATTTGTCAAGGAATTGATGTTGAGGCAGAGTCATTTGAGTATTTCTAAGATATAGGTATATTAAATTAGCTCACGGGAGAAGTGCATTAAACATAGGGCTTGTTCTCTGCTGAAAGAGAGACCAGACCATTTGTATACATAAGAGGAGGGCTTGTGTCATATTAACAAGCTATAAGTACAGTACCAGGTCAGCATGAACTGGCGTCTTTCTAGATTCTATAATATTATTATCAGAACATATCATATAAGGCCAAAGATGAATTACTCACATCACTATCACTATCACATGATCTCTTGCACTTCTCTGCACAACATAACATAATAATATCTGATACTGAACAATAGAACAATGAAGTACTGTACTATTTTATAAAATTTGTGTTGCTACAACACCTGTCCTGCCTTGTCAGCAAATCAATAGTCTCTCAAGGTAGATTATCTCTTCCACAATCTTCGAATGCTATTGTTAGGTGGAAGCATTTGAAAATAGTGCCAAAACTTCTGTCTTGAGAGACAAGCAAATCAGCTACCTTGAATTAAAAAATACCTTCTGGACACGCTATTTCCGCCATGGATTCCACAGTTTCTGGAATTTTATGTTGAACAGGAAATGTAACCAGGGTGAGACAATACTGTCTTTGTGCATCCATCGTCTCGGTGACATTTGATTGATATATGAACTGGTCACAATGTTTAAACAGCAGTTAGACTAATTAGAATTCTACAATGAATGTTTGTTGTGGTCTAGACTGAAGGCTTAAATATCAGCATACAGTATGTAGGCTACCCTTTCCAGTGCCTAACCCTATCAAACATACTGTGAGAGTGAGATGACGTGCTTTAACATGGAATCCAGTACAGAACCATGACCAAAAGCTATTGGACTGGGACAATAAGATGTCTCATTAAAAAAAGGGCCATTAAAGCCTAAACAATGGACAGTGAACTACATATTTTGTTGTTGTTGTTTTTTTGTCATGGTCATCATTTTAACGAGGTTTAGAAGGGAGGCCAATAAACACTGATAATAAAAAAAGATATACTATGTCTGGTGTATAATCAGACATAGTTGTAAGTTGTTGAGGTGGAACCCTTCATCCCTCTGTTGATGAGTTATAACATGTCTTTTTGACCATGTCGATGTCCTTTACTTTCACTGCTTCACTGCTATTTCCACGTATAAAGTTATTGAGTTATGCAAGTTATTTGTCATATCTGATCCGTGCACCTTTTGTTTACGAAGACAGACACATTTTTATTAATAATGTTACAATGTTCAGCGACAATTAATCGTCAAGTAAAACGTCATAATCGTGATAGTCCTAAAGAGGTTCCTACTTTGAGTTGTCTTCATCAGCCGTCTTCAGGGGAAACCCCCGAGAAGGACAAGGTCTTCGGCCGTTCGACCGTGCGGCATCCTCGGATGAGCCTTCCAGCGGGCGTCTCCTGCCATCTCCATCCTCCGTACATCTGGTTGGCTTCACCAGTACTTTACATCTCTCTGTTTAACTTCACCAGTACTTTATTAGAGGTGGATAGTCTGGGAGGGTGTTACACTGTAGGTGAGAACCTCAGTCTTCTGGGCATCTACGATGCAGATATCATCATATGTATGTGTGTGGGGGTGTGTGTGGGGTGTGTTTGTGTGTGTGTGTTTATAAAATAAAAAAAGACTACATTAGAGAGTCATCTAGACCTCCTAGTTGTAGTAGTGAAGCCCAGTTCTTGCTCCCCTCCTCCACTGATGGCCTGTCTTCATAGTCCACGCTTATAAGGAAGAGGAGGGGGGAGGGGGGGTGTGTCCCCTCCAACACCTCTGTCAGCCTTGAGTATCTGAAAGAAAGAAAGAAAGAAAGAAAGATTAATTCCGAGAGCCACATATACGTATACTGTATCCTGTCACAACATATACAGCTTGGTATACATACTTTATACATGTGCAAATACCCTGTATACACTTATAGGGCATAGCAGTGGCGGCCATTTTGTGGTGTCACAGATAGAAAACCCATACATTTTTCCCATGGAGATTTCATGGAGATATAAATTGTGATTTACTAGGCCCAGTGGTGCAATAAGCACTCAAAATCTTTACTTGAGTAAAAGTACCAATACAGCAATTTTGAAATATTACAAGTACAAGTCTGGTATTCAAACTTTACTTCAGTAAAAGTACAAAAGTATTGCTCATTATGCACAAAGCGTTATGATGTGACGTGTTGTGAGTTTGTAGATCGGCTATTTTCAAATAGCCTAACTATAGGCTATAGGGCTGAAGTGGTATGTTTTGTAATAATAATTCAAATCTACAAAGTAACTAGTAACCAAAGTTTTTAAATTATTGTAGTGGAGTAAAATATTTGTCTCTGGTATGTAGTGGAGTAGAAGTAAAAGTATTGAACATTTAAAATACTCCAGTAAAGTAAAAGCTCCTCAAAATTGTACAGTACTTGAGTACATTTACTTAGTTACTTTACACCACTGTCTAGGCCTGCATAGCCTGTCTTAGCATCACAATCAAACACAGCTCAACAATACAACATATTGACTTCACATCACATCACAACAATGCTTTATCCTGACTAGTTGTTGCTTTACCAAGTAAAATAAAAGTGAAATTAAACACACAAATTCCATCAATTCCTTTAATGCTAAACTGCTAATTAGCTAACCTAAGTCACCTGCAGAAACTCACCTCAGTATGGCCAGATGGAGATAATGCACTTCTGTTTCCAATGTCTTGTTGTCACAAGTGTGTTTTAGCAGCTTTCACCACTCTGGTATTAACACTGACAACTTTACTCAACGTTCATGTGCAGTAACGTTGCATTATGAGTTGTTTATTTTGATCTTTTACTTAGAAACATTGCAGAGCTTGTAACAAACTGTGTGTGTGTGTGTGTGTGTGTGTGGGGGGGGGGGGGGGGGGGGGGGGGGCTGATAATTGAAGGACTTATAAAGCCCGCCCCTCCCTGCTTCCTAGTGTGGAGCTAGCCTGGGCAGCATTCCTTTTCGGGTATATGATCCGGTCGGGAGCGACCGGATCGCGACAAACCGGAAAGACGTCTCACCCCAAAATAGGTCCGTCCTACTAAAATCCTAATAAAACCTAATAAAAATATTTTTTTAAATAAAAATGTGAGTGTACTTTCCGGAGACTATTTAGCGTCTGTATTATCCATATTATCCCACGGGGAAATTCTATTCCATTTAAATAGGGATTGGGGAACCAAAACAAAGCGGCACCGCAAAACCGGATCGCGACAATCCGGAAAAAGGATTCTTTTTTCTTTTTTTTTTCCTAGACCGGATCATATGGGTCTTTAGTAGCGCAGACCAGGCTTTCCTCCGAGGTGGAAAGACTGGTGATGCGAGGTTAGTGTGGAGCAATAACTACCTCCCAGGGTTTCTCAAAGTGGGTGCCCCCGTGGCCAGTGGTGTGAAGTAACTAAATACATTTACTCTAAGTACTGTGCTTAAGTAAAATTTGTGTGCCGATTTGCGTGATGTTTGGACAAAATCTGTAGGAGTAATGTAACAAAAATGTTTTGCAAAAATCGGCCTCCATGTGGCGCTATAATAGGACGATCTGAAAAATTTGGGGCAAAGATTCTGTACTGGCAACCACAGAGTTTCGCTGCGATTGTAATTTTATCAATAATATTCATCAACATCTGAAATTTGAATGAATTTATGAGGATTTAATATGTTCTTCCACTGTGGAAAATGAAATAAGTAGATGATTCATGTGCGTGTGTGTGTGTGTGTGTGTGTGTGTGTGTGTGTGTGTGTGTGTGTGTGTGTGTGTGTGTGTTTTTATAGATAAACACCCAGGGCATGTGTACTCACACATTGTGCCAAATAATGTAATTATTAATTACAAAGGGCAAATGTTAAAATATGCCAATGTCTTTATTTTCCCAGTACAGTCAAACAATGCCCAGAGGAACTGCGGTCAACTTGTTTTATTCTTCAAACAGGTCTAAACAGGTGAGTCAGAGTTGAGGTGAGGATCCTCTGCGTTCAAATAAACTGGATATTAGGAGGCTTATTTGGAGGAGGGGGAAAGCAACAAAACATTGTATATCTAAATAATTATAGATTTTTGTTTTGTTGAGATTTGGCTGCCAAGTAGCCAAAGAACCAGCATGTACTTTAACAGTAATCTTCTGTTGTGAAATACATTTGCTATATAGAACGGTAAAAAGCTGATGTAGACAGTTTTGCAGTGTTGCTGTGTTAAAAGTGACAAATTAAAAACAAATATAACTAGAAAAGTGTACAGGTGTCCGCCAGGTCAAGTAGGTTAGTGTGGGCCAGCAATGTACGGAATTCGCCAATCAGACGGATCCGTCTTGATGACTTGACTTGACTGTGTATCAATTTGCGTGATGTTTGGACAACATTTGTAGTAATAATATAAAACAAATTGTTTTGCAAAAATCGGCCTCCTGGTGGCACTATAATAGGGCAATGTTGAAAGGGTGGCATTTGTTGGCATGTGTGTGCAAAGGATGCATGATTTGCGGCATTTTGCTATCCTGCAAATTTTAGATGTCATTCTTAGCCAATCGGGATGGAATATGAAAAATTGAACAGGTTTATCTTGATCACATGACTATAGAGATCATGTATACCGATTTGCGTGAAATGTGGATAAAATCTGAAGGAGTAACCTTCAAAAGATCCTTTTTTTTTGTTTTACATTAGGCGAACTCCTGGTGTTGCTATAAAAGGCAGATGTGAAAAATGCAGGGCAAAGGTTTTTCCTTGGCCTCTATGAAGTGCACATACAAAGTTTTACACAGATTGGTGCAGTTATAGGTAAAACCACGAATCAGTCGGCCTGTGATAGCGCCACCATGAGGCTGATTTGAACATTTTCAAGTGGCATTTCTTCCTCGGCCTAGTGGGAATGTGCGTGCAAAATTTCACGGAAATTGCACCCTGTGTTCATGATTTGAGGCATTTTGTTCACTCTTGCAAACTTTGGACGCCATTTTTAGCCAATCAGGATGGAATATGAGAAATCTGAAAGACCTATTTGGTTTAATGACAATAGAGATACTGTGTACCGATTTGCGTGATGTTTGCACAAAATCTGTAGGAATACTGTCAAATTTTTTTTGTGCAAAAATCTGCCTCCTGGTGGCGCTATAACAGGCCCATGTGAAAACGTTGGGGCAGAGGTTCTGCTCTGTCATCCTGGGAGTTTGTGTGCACAGTTTTGCTGCAATCAAGCCAACTGTGTCGGAGATTAACTGTACACGGACGGACGGACGGACGGACGGATAGGGTGCAAAACATAGTCTCCGCCATGCCTTTTGGCCTGGCGGAGACAATGATGGACATAGCTTGTCTTTATTACAATGAGTTACTACTGTAGAAAATGCTCTACTGTGGCTCTGGGCATTGTCTCATTATGCAGCACAAACAAAGAAACCGGGCAATTATTTTACTTGCTTTGACAGATTTATGATATGACAGACAGTACACACCCTTCAGGTCCTCATGTTGTTGACTATAAATGCTGGCTCATTACCTTATAAATAGCTGGGGGGTGATTCAGTTGGTACATCAAACAAGATAAAAGATAGAAATAACAAATCCAGAGGCCCATGATCCAAAATAGAAGGATCTGGTTATTAATCACAAATCACAATACATGCACCAGGCACGGACTGGCACAGAAAATCAGCCATGGCATTTGTGATCTTCACCGGCCCATAGCGGGGGTCGGCCGCGCGCGGGCGCCGAAAAATTGCAGTTAATTGGATAAAAATGGTTAAAAATGTCTTGAAAATTTGTTCTTAGGTGACTTTATTTCGGTTTTAGGGTTGGCCGCGGCCCCAGACTGCCCGGCCCTTCTGGCATCTGCCAGAAGTGCCAGACCGTCCAATCCGGGCCTGTTCCTGGGGTTCTGACCAAAAGGCAATATGTGCCTTCATGGGAGTGAGACTGTGTTGCAACAACGTATGGGGAAAATAACAAAATGTGTGATAACCATGAAAAAGCTGCTCCTGTGGAAAGGTTATCATATATTTATTTACTCGTATTTACCTATGAACAATTTAATATAGGTTTGGTTTTGCCCACTCTTTCGATAATCATTGCTCAATTTTGGGGCTGTATATGTAAACATATTATACATAAATACATATGCATTTACATATACATAGGCATCTCCAGTGAATTTCATAAATATCTCGCGTTCAATCCTTGACACACGGGCTGCCGTAGAACGCAAAAATGACACTAGTGCGCATGCTCATAACTCTACGTGTGGTCAAAATCGAACCAATAATTCTACTTCCGGCAGTCTTCCGGGTGCTTCAAAACGCCACTGAGCACATTCATTGAAATGATAGCTGGGGGCGGGGCAATCCGCCCTCTAGTTATATTATACCTCTATGATCGGTACGTAACTCAAACGCCGCTGAGTAGGCTCAAGGGAATGTCGCAATGTTCAGGACGGCAACTCGCTCGCTTTAGCTCGCTCGGTGGTCCTTCACACGGCGACAATTCCCTTGAGACTGCGCGGCTCCGAAATGGTTTAGTCACAATGGGGGAGATGCGAGGCGGCTATGCACGGAATTTGTGGTTTTCCAGTAGTCTATGCACGGATTTTGAGAAACGTTGAAAAACGTTCAATGAGAACGTTTCCTCTGGCGATCGGGTTGCGTGACATCACCACAAGGCAGAGGGCAGTATAAAGGTTCCAGTTTGAAACGTAGTCATAACACATTATAAAGCCTTTCATAATGACTTATAATTCCAATGATTATAATATTTAATAATTTGACCACTTTTAGCAACTTATAATGACACTATAACATATTATAACAGTGATTTGTCAATTCAATCATCAGCCATCATCATTTAACCTATTAGCATTTTAACCAGGTGATAGAATGTGTTTCTTCCCCATTGACATTCAAATATATATAGAAATAAAGCACAATCACAACCCTATTGAAAGTAATTGTGCACTCCTGAGTGCTGCTCATTCCTTCAGTACAATAGCTACACTATGTGAGGAGACTGTTCAATGAGCTCCGTTATTTTCTAAATGAGAGTAAAATGTTCAGAGGTCAACATGACCTCAAAGTCTTCATAACACACAAGGACAAATATCTGCAGTGTCCCTAAAATACACTGGAATATTCATTTATCCTTTGTCACTATTACTACTTTAACATTAACACTTACCTGTCCTTTACATTTAGCAAATGTGTTACTTGTTGGGGTGATTTCAATTGGTGGAAAGTTCAAACTCAATGTTGTGTGTGTATGTGGCTAATCACGTAAACATGGTTTGCCTCAGGGCTGGATTAACACCTCTCAGTGCCCCTGTTCACTGGAACTGCAATGGGCCCCCCGTCATGCGCCCGAGTGCAAAGCGCGCGGGTGCCCGATTTGCAAGAAAGAAAAATTTTGCCATTTGACATCATTTATTTCTTTCTTTCTTAATAGATAAATGCAAAATGGGGAATATTTTTTTGTGTGCCCCCTGATGCCCAGGTGCCCCTGGGCACGTGCCCAAAGTGCCCATATGGTAGATCCGGCCCTGCTAAAAAAGGCACCTTGCAACTGTATTATATTTTAGTACTATTTTTTACTGCCATTTCTATTGATATTTCATTGCCATTGTATAACTATTTTCTCTGGTTGCTGCAATGTTGTTGAGGAGTGTGTATAATAACAATAACAATTCTATCTGGCATTATTTTCTGATATATGTTCCCACCTAGCGTTTTGGTGTTACAAATCTACATAGAATTATTATAATAAAGTATTTTAATAAAGTAACAATATTATTATTATTATTGGATGGTTGGTTATACACTGACTACAACAATGGCATATATATCTTCCTTTTTGTTGTGAGTCTCATGGCCCCCAACTTCAAGTCATTTTACAATTGTGGGCCTGTAGTACTGTACTTAAGTACAATTTTGAGGTATTTTTTACTTTACTGGAGTATTTCCAATTTTCATTACTTTTACTTCTACTCCACTACAATTATTAGTAGCCTACTTGAGTTACTAGTTACTTTGTAGATTTTGATTATTATTACAAAACACACTAACTTCAGCCATATATATATATTTTGGCCATTTGAAAATAGCAGATTGTAAGCTTGTAGATCGGCTTCTACTTTTGGTACTTTAAGTACATTTTGATACCGATACTTTTGTACTTTTACTCAAGTACATTTTCAATTCCGGACTTTTACTTGTAACAGAATAGGCCTAGTTCTACATTGCAGTATTGATTTTACATTAAAAAATGTGAGTAGCCTATTTCTTCCACCACTGTACCCAGCCTAGGTGTTCACAAGAGACTGGTAACTGGTTTTGCAGGTAAAGACCAGTATGAGCCAATATGCACACCTCAGCCAATCACAGCTCAGTCAACTCAGTCCTATTAAACAGCATTTTTATGCTGTGCGAGAGAGATCTTTTCAGTTCATCGTCAGCCCGTGAGCCCGCCCTCTAGCTGGACTGAGATCCTTCCATTAGAAATGTAAACTAATTAAATCAATTTATTTGAAACTATATTGATTCTGAGACATTTACTAGAAGGAAGGGTTTTAAAGGAATCTCAAAGCGACATGAATTCGTCCACATTCCTTCTCTTGCTGTTTGCCAGTGTGTGTTCTTGTGATTCCCTGTCCACTGTGGAGGATGCCTACAAGGATGTGATCGCTGTCGTGTCTCCTGGAGAAGAGTATCTAACGGAAAGCTCTGTTCGCTCGCTGTTTAATTTACTGGAGACACGTGTGCAGTGCGGCGAGGCGTCGTGTGGAAAGGTACGTTTTATGAGGCTACATCTCCAACTCTCTCCAACTCTGTAGTTAGACAGAGAGTCAGGCTGTACCTGACACTGGAGTCAAGTGGTGCAAGTGGTGGAAAAAGTACTCACATTGTTTTACTTAAGAAAAACTATCAATACTGCAATGTAGAAATACTCTGTTTAAGTAAAAGCCCGGAATTCGAAATGTACTTGAGTAAAAGTACAAAAGTATTGGTATAAAAATGTAGCCTACTTAAAGTACCAAAAGTAGAAGTAGGCCTACTCATTATGCAGAATGTCCCATTTCACAAGTTTTCAAATGTATAACAATCTTTGGAAAATAGCAGATCTACAAGCTCACAATGTGTTGCATCACAAGCATCATGAGCTTGTAGATCTGCTATTTTCAAATGGCCGAAATGTAGGGCTGAAGTGGGTAATGTATGTTTTGTAATAATAATAATCAAAATCTACAAAGTATCTAGTGTCATATGACCTTCATCTGCTTGACCCAGTACACACATGTGCATAAGCATATTGTTATTATCCGTGATATGATGATAATCAACTACTTTATCAGAGAGACTGACTGTGCACAATGATACAAGATACATGTTCTATTCCTTCCTATCCATTCTGTTCTTATCCTTGTTCCATATCTTCTGGTCACGTCATGTGTCCACTGTACAATATTGTATTCTCTATGTGTGTATTAAACTTTAGAGCTTGTTGTGTGATACTGGTGTCAACGGGTTCTCCACACGTGCGACTCAACAGAAACCTTCACTCACCACTCTTATTAGGGACCATATGTTGGTCAACCGAAATCACAACAATTAGTAAGCTGTCAAGTCATTGTAGTGGGGTAGAAGTAAAAGTAGTGAATATTGGAAATACTCCAGTACAGTAAAAGTACAATTTAAGTACCTCAAAATTGTACTTTTGAAAAAAAGAAAAGAAAAGTACAGTACTTGAGTAAATGTAGCCTACTTAGTTACTTTCCACCACTGGCTACATCTCTGTAAATTAGACAGAGAGACATGCTGTACCTGGCACTGGAGTTCTCGGTGCAAGAAGTGCTGTTCCTTCAGTTAGAGGAGTACTACAGTATGCTAATATGTTTTATAATAACTTGTTTTTTCTTCGTGGACAACATTTGGATAAAAGGAGAGTAGCCTAGACCGTGGCTTTGTACTTTTTATACTTTGTTGCAACAATTTAAGCATAGCCTAGATAGCAGCAGTAATGACGCATCTTCTCCATATATACTGTAGCAGTTTCTAAGTTTAGCCTACTATAGGCTACAGATTCTTCCGAAAAGTTAATAGCCTCTAAACTACTTTTTCAAACATCTCAGACTTCACCTGGGCGGCCATGCTATGCCATGCCCAACTGAATAGGTCTATTAAACAGGACAGGCTGTAAAAGTTAAAGGTGGTGTGGTGTAAGTGCTAGACTATACACATACAGGATACAGTATAAACAACAAGTGAAATTGGAAGTGAGGGGTAAGGTGGCGCGCAAGATAGGGCCCATCGGCTACTAAAGAGTTGGAGAGACGGGGAGGCCCCGGTTACTGAACGAAAATATCACTTACTGGTAAAGGTGGTGCTGATATTAATTACTTAGGTAAAAAAATAAAGTCTGCTGTAAAAGGGGTCAATATTGCCCCCTCAATAGCTTATAACATGGAAAAACAAAAGTAGAATTCTTGGACTTACTTCTTAATCGTCAGGTGCAGTAGTGACTGATCTAAACCCTATCATTAGAAATCTCCCAAACTATCTTTTACATTGCGACATTACAAAGGCTGCTTTCCATCTACAAAATATTGGCAAGACGCGTCACATTCTTTCAATGGCTGATGCTGAAACACTTGTTCATGCATCATTTGTCTCATCTAGGCTTGACTATTGTAAAACCATTTTCTCTGGCTTACCTGAATCAACCATTAGCCAATTACAACTTGTACAAAACCCAACTGCCAGGATATATACCAGGATACAGCTGCTACAACTCTACGATCACAAAATGCCGGTCTCCTAACTATTAATGAAATAAAATCAGAAGGTGGCAGCTATGGCTTTCTTATGCCCATAGCCTCTGGAATCATCTCCCTATCCATATTTGAGAGGCTAGGTTAACTCACTCAAAAGTAAACCTATTCACATCAGCCTTTGACATCATTTAGTCTTCCCTAAGCACAAAATTATTCATTCAGTTTATTGTTTGTTTAATCTTCATCAGTATACAGAAGTTTTGTGTGCATATTGTGTATTACATTTTTTTTTTAACTTTAATTTGTGTGTGTGTGTGTGTGTGTGTGTGTGTGTGTGTGTGTGTGTGTGTGTGTGTGTGTGTGTGTGTGTGTGTGTGTGTGTGTGTGTGTGTGTGCGTGCGTGCGTGCGTGTGTGTCTAGTGCAATCTGACAGAGAACATTCACCAGCTGATCGGCAATCACTCCATCCATGATGAAGGGAAAGTAAGAGGGAAAGAGAAAGGAGGAGAGGAACCTCTAGTCAGTGTATCAGAGTTCAGCCGCTTGGCAGCTGGCTGTGTGTTCTACCTGACCTCTCCTGCCAGGGCCTGTACGGCCATCATAGAGGGAATGTGGGGCGAGGAGACTGAACACCTGCTACACAAAATCACACTCCATGATGAACACCAAGATCACCATGAGGACGAACACTCCCAGGACGATAAACTCACACGAACACATACAGAGGGTCATGGTCATGAACAAGAGCACATCGACTTACATGGACTGGAGCGTCTACTTCTAGAGATGGAGGAGCACTACACGCCCTCAGACCATGAGGTGAGCATGTAGTGTACCCACACACACACACACACACATTCACCATTTTACTCTTACGTCATTCTCAGAGGGTTTCCACCCTCTATGGATTTATCAATTTGTCAAATTAAAAGAGATTGGTAGAATTGATAATGTACTGACTCTACTCAAATAAGTACCTATTTTTTGTTTTTGTTTTTAAAAAATAATTTTCTTTTTGGGGGGGCCTGCAACAGAGGTTTCAACAAGGAATCGAACGGGGACGTTGCGATTATAATCATCAACTCAAGGCACAATACAGTCAGCTAACAGCGCTCCTTGTTGCATTTTAAGAACAGCAGCAGCAATCAGTGCTGCTGATTTCGTGTCACAGATCAAATCCTCTAGGATAGTCAGATTAAGGGCTGTGTCCACAAAAATATTTCCTTTGAGCTGCCAGCGCCTTTCTGCAATGCATTTCTGTGGTAAAGACATGATGGGAGCACTCCTCTTCCCACTAGTGCTGCACATCATGTTTCAGCACTCTCGGCGTCCAGCTTTTTTGGGCAGAGCGCCCTGGGTGCCTCGAGTAGAAAATTGTAAAATTTTAGGAGAGGAGCATGGCTCATGAATGTCACTTTCCTATCCAGAGGGTTGGAGCGACACGCCTAAAAGTGGAAAACATTGAGTGGAGACGTCTCACTGAGTGCATTGTAGTGCTCTGGACATGATATCGCCCTGCTCTGCCACTCAAACAAAATGCCTTTTAATGCTTTATTCTTCTGAAATTATTACTTCTCTTTATGCTATTATGCGTTTCACTCTTCTCTGTCCTCCCTTTTATCATTGCGTCAACCAGGGCTGTGTTAGAGCCATTGACATCATGTTGGAGGTCAATGCGTCATCATCATCATCATCAGGCACAGCGCAGAAAGAGGAAGTGGGTGCAGTGTTGGGTCGTGTCTTGTACCATGTGCTGCAAGGTCACTGTATCATTAGTCTGCCTCAGGAGAGTTACTTTATGGATTACATCATGCATCATATGGGGACAGAGAACTTCACTGTCAATGGTAAATATACGGTCGGGCGCAAACACATACACAGATAAACACCCTAAATCAGGAGTGTCCAAACCTATATTTGAAACTATAAAAATGTCTTAAGGCCGGCTGCATTTCCTGTCATACTGTTTTATTTAACTACAGTAGTTTTGTTGGCAGTGTAGCCAAAGGTAAGTCTCTCATGTGTGGTGTGATGTGATATTATTATGTATTGTGTATATTTATAGTCCAATAAATTGTCTTTTGTTCAAATGGCAGTGTAGACAAATTTAACCAGGTGTGAAAAGGTATCTACAAAAATTCTAATGAAATGGGGTGAAAAGCCTTTCTTTCTTAAGATAAGAAAGAAACAACACAGGGAACAAGCAGTTAGGAATCCTTAAGATTCTACTGAGAAATGTCTATACGCACAGCCTCTGTGCAAAATTCCTTTTCAGTTCAAGGAACCGCAATTTGGAACAATCTACCCTCTGACTAACATAAGAGAGTGTCCATCCTTTACATCTTTTAAGTTCCAACTAAAAGGATGGATCATGGACAATCAAACATGTGAACATTTTTAAATAGGCTAAATTTATGTACAGTAGGTTTTTTTCTTTTTCTTGAGTGTCTTGTATTTTCGTCCTTTTTTACTGTTGTTTTTTCCATTCTTTTCCCTTTTAGTAATGTTTATGTGTGCTGTTTTTTGTAATGTTGCTTTTTTTTCTGTATGGGGGAATTAGCATTCTTGCTAAATCTATAGTATTTACACAACATTGTATGTGTGGTGTTCATTAATATGCGCTTCTGCCCAAATAAACATTTAAATAATGAATGAATAATGAACCCTAGCGTCCCTATTCTGGGCATGACATAATAGGCAAATATTCTGCGAAAATAGCATATCTACAAGCTCACAATGCGTTTCATCAGCTAATTTCAGCTAATGGATTTGGTCTAAAAGGAAGTACTGTACATAGTTAAACACTTTTAAACCCAATATAGATGATCTATTGTGTTATCCTATTAAAGCATAGTTTGCATTTGTGCTTCGTAGACCTAGCAACTCTTATGAGGACACTGGGCATTGGAGCCAACGACGATGAGCACGGGCACGAGGATGAGCACGAGGATGAGCACGGGCACGAGGATGAGCATGGGCACGAGGATGGGCACGGGGATGAGCATGATGATGAGCACGATGATGAGCACGGGGATGAGCATGGGGATGAGCATGGGCACGAGGATGAGGATGAGCACGGGGATGTGCACGACGATGAGCACAGCGATGAGCACGACGATGAGCATGGGCACGAGGATGAGCACGGGGATGAACACGGGGATGAGCGTGAGCGTGGGGATGAGCGTGAGCGTGTGAATGAGCGAGAGGATGAGCACGGACATGAGGATGAGCACGGGGATGAGGACGACGAGCAACATGGAAGAAACAACACGTGGGACCAGGTATACACACACACACACACACACACACACACACACACTTAGAAGAAGACGCCGCTAATGAGGTTCACTATCCATGAGGTCCTAAACAGTAAACTAAATGGATAATAAATTGTCTTGTTTTCTCTCTTCCAGCGTTGTTTCTCAGCTGAGGAGCTGGTACTGATCCACAACATGGGAGGAAACGACACCGCTGCTTCTATCATCATGGATCGGTCTGACTTGGGCCGGCTCAGCACAGCACTGGTTCAGCAGATCCTGAGAGGGGCCTGTAAGGGCACCGTAAAACCAAAAGCACCAGACGATCTTACCATGGCTGAGAGTGAGTTAAGCAATATTACACGAGGAGGTGTGCTTTTTCATCATTATTGACACTACTATGATGCAGTCTGGAACAAGTGAAAGGGGGTTTGGAAAGGGGTTCTATGGAACACAGGTGAACACGGTTGCACATTTTCTTGCCTCATATGCCATCTTTTTTTCGACTGTCCCCTTCTCTCTCTTAAGGATACATCTATGCAACCATAGCCAACATTGTGATCACGCTAACCTCCATGTTTGGCATCGTGGTGTTGCTGTGTACTTCCAGCTCCAGCTTGTTCCAGTTGTCCATACAGTTTTGCATCAGCCTGGCTGTTGGTTCGCTCACAGGGGATGCTTTACTGCACCTGGTACCCATGGTGAGTGGAGAGATACTAGACAGACTACCCCCCCCCCCCCAAGATTTACAGTATACAAGCCATAACTGTAAAATAACCAAATTACTTTAAATGCTGCACAGTAGCCTACCAGAGCAGTCAGTTTATTCCCATACTAAATTACCACTGCTAAATACCAATAAACCCATATGCTGCCTCTGCTGTCAGTACATGGCCAAATGGCAAATAATAAATGCGTAATGTATCACAAGAACCAAAAGGCAACCCGTACCAGAGCCATGCCATTCTGAGTTGTATCCAACAACTCCGGGCCTTCATCAAGCAAGGCAAACAAACATACACTCAATGAAATGCACAATCCATTATGCACTCAAATAGGCCTGGGTCTGTCAGGTAAAATCCAATAAGCAAAACCAGCATAGACAAATAAACAATTTCTTACCTTATAGGAGTCTCTTTCTCGCCTTCCTCCTTAGTTCTCCACTACTTCATCAAAATCCAACTTTTTGATGAGGTATCATTTGATAGCCAGAAGTGAAAGCGAGTTTAGCTGTTTTTGGGACATCCTCATCCTCAGTTCGTTGTTAATTCGAAACAGTTTGTAACTGGCAGTTTTCTTGTTCTTCTGATATCAACCCAGTGGATATGCCTCAGAGTGAGTTAGCTGTCACTGGGTTCATGCACAAACAGAACACCAACAGCTAGTTAAATGTTTCTCTCTGAAACCTTCCCCTTCCATCACACCTGGCTCTGAGTCTGCACTTTTGTCGACCATAGTTTTGCGCGCTGGAGGTCATGTTTGTAGGACTGCAAGACACCAGTGACATTCAAGGCTGCCTTTTCAAATGTGTCAAATTGGTGCTGCCACAGCACCAATTCGCCACAAAGTCACGTAACAACAAAAGGAGTCGTGTAGCCGTAGATATGTTAATGTCATGGCTCTGTAACTGCAAACTTGTGGCTTGAAACCTCTCCAAATCCTACCATAAAGAGCTGGATGAATTGCACCTGGGCCTAATTATAACCATTAATTAGTTGAGGTTCCGGGTTCCATATACCCCTGTTGTTTTTGTTATTTTAGTTGTCTCATTAGAAATCATATGATTGAATTTATTAATGATTTCAATTTTCTGTAGGCCACTTTCAACTTGGCCCCCCTATTTTAGGCATGTCTTTATAGGTGACCTTAACCCTTTTCAACATGTTTCAATAAACAGCGAAAATAGCAGGGCTTAACATGCCAGACTACTGTTATGGTCCTTTAAAAAACGGGGAAATCTACCAGAACAACATCTGTAATGGTCTGTTTTTCTGTGACATGCTATTGTTCTGACTTCAGTTCTTTGTACAACTACTGGCTCAAAGACACCTTCTACTGTTGGTCTGTGTTCAGTTCCTAGGCCTACACGGGCACTCAGATGATGGAGACAGCCATGACGACCATTCAGAGCACAAGGATGAGAGTTTGGACTACTTATACAAGATGCTGGTGGTATTAGCTGGGATCTACTACTTTTACCTGATGGAATCTATCTTCGCTCTGGTCACTCATGACAACCATCATCATGGGGTAAGGCGCACACGAAAACACACCTTTTTAAACAGTACTGTATGTGCCCTGCTTTCCTCATCACATCCCGTCATGCTCTCTTTTACTGCGTCTCTTGTCTCTGTCTCCAGGAGGAATCTGATCCTGATCACTGCGACCATGGCAAGGTTATACAAATGTACCAAAAAGACAAGAAAGAAAAGAAAAAGAAAAAGAAACACTCAGTATCACAAGTAAACCTAGTGCTACCGTCGGCATCACACGAAGACCTGGTGTTAGATACACCGTCAGCATCACTAGAAGACCTGGTGATAGATACACCGGCAGCATCACTAGAAGACCTGGTGATGGATACAGCCTCAGCATCACAAGTACTGTCAGCATCACAAGGAGACCTGGTAGTAGAGGTGCACACAAATGTTTAGTTTTTTTTTATCTAAAGATCAAACATGTATATTGAGTTACAAAAAAGGAAAAGAAAAACATGAATCACTATGTAACGTCTAATAATATAGGTAACCTATAATAACAATAATGTACAGTATGTCAATATAATGTATCTACTGTATATTGCAGTTTGCCCCTGAAAACGGTGAGACGCTTCCATTGAAAACTCGCAGCAGAGGTGAGATGAGCTATGTCATGTGTGACACACAGACACACCACATAAATTGTGATCATTTTTATAACTGCACTGCACCTCTGTCTGTGTGCATGTCCCTGTAGAACAGCGTGTGCTGCCCTACATGATTACTATAGGCGATGGGATCCATAACTTTGCAGATGGTTTGGCTATGGGTGCGGCTTTCTCTCTATCGTGGAAGTCAGGCTTGGCCACATCACTTGCTGTACTCTGCCATGAACTACCACATGAACTTGGTAAGTTCATGTTGGTATCATACAATAATGTAAACAATGGACATTATATTGACAAGATATATGACCAAATGTCAAGTTTATATTACATGGATATGAATGATGAAGTATTATATCAAATAGACAACTAACCCCGCTCACCTGCTATTTTGTTTCTCTCTAGGTGATTTTGCCATATTGCTTAACTGTGGTGTTTCTGTACGTAAGGCCTTATTGTTGAACGTTGGCAGTGCCATGACCTCCTTCATAGGCCTGTATATTGCTCTGTCTGTGGCCACCGACCTCGCCACCAAACAATGGATAGCTGCCATCACTGCAGGACTCTTTTTATATGTGGGACTAGCTGATATGGTGAGTGTTTGTGTGTCTAAAGAACACCTGCCAACACTGCTGGGTAGTTTATATATGTACGGTAGGACTGGCCTATATAACGCATGTAGCAGATGTGAGTGAGTCTATCAGTGAGAAATTTGATATCACTTCTTGAAACATTTGTAGAGAACAAATATATTGTTGACGCTCTGTTTTAAAATTGAACAACTTTTTCTCCCTCCCCTGCGTCTCTAACTTCACCCTCTCTTTATTATTCCTCTATCCACCATCTCTAGATGCCAACTATGGTCCACATCAGCTCCAAGAGACCCTGGCTGATGTTTCTGCTGCAAAACCTAGGTCTGCTGACTGGCTGGGGCATCCTACTGCTGCTGTCCCTGTACGAGGACCAGATAGGCATATTCTAAACACAAGGACAGAAACACACACATACAAACACACATGCCACAGGAATGAGTACACATCGACACAGACTGGTCTGCTCAGTGGACAGATCATTCTACTATTGGCTTGGGATCATACAGACGTTCAAAGAGAGACACGGGCACAGGAAGACATCTGCACACACACACACTGTTCCACTCACTGTGTACCGTCACATACACACATGCACTTTACTCTGTTAAGAGGATTGGTCATTCTGCTTGTATGTATGTATACAAGCAGAAACATACACAAACATACAGTTTGTGTATGTTTGTGTATGCACGCACATACACAAACAAACACACACACACACACACACTGATCTACTGTTTCAATAGATTCTGCTTCTGCTGTTGATGTCAAAGGCCTTCATTGGGTACTAAATACAAACTTGCAAATGAGTGCATAATTGCATATGCACACATGCATGTAGACCGTTGAGAAGGCATGATACACACATACTGTACACATTCTTCTGCACCAACTCACTGATGCCTCAATCATATTCAAATGTAGCCTTAACCTGACTTAGGGTGACTTAGTAGGGTAGTGTTTTTTTTGGGGTATTTGGCATTTTGGTATTTGATGTTAAATATTGTATTGCTTGTTTTACTGGTACTAACTAGATAGATAGTCAAATTGTTTTCTGTGTGTTCATTTTGAGCAGTATTTTTTTTTAGTTGAGTGAAATCTGTGTATTTAGGTTGAGGTTTCAAATAAGCTCATCAGGCTTTCTGACTCTTCCTGCACTGTGTGTTATTGCCATTTTCTTTTCTATGTCATTTTTACATTTTAAATTGTGCACTGCAGTAGCATGAAAGATAAAGGTGGTACATATTAAGTGTGGCACATTGTTTTTGCTATAGCTACACCAATTAGCTATTCCTATGAAGTAACTCAGAACTCATGAAAATTGACTATATGCTCAGTCTGCACCCCTATGTAATTGTCCAAATATTCTCTTCATAGCTTTCTGAGAAAACAATGAAAGTCAATTGACACTTATACAATTCCAATTTGAAGAGTTGACTCTCATCCTGAGTGAATGACAACATTGCCAGTATTGTGATCTTTACTCAATTGATTATTATTACATGATTATGAAAGAGTGGTGGCAATGACTGAGTATCAAGGGGAGTACAATGGGTTAGGGTTAAGTGACACCTTTTGGAAGGTAGAGGAGCTAAATGTCCTTGGACTATTACATCAAATGTGGATCAGTTCTCACAGTTCACACAACTCAGCAGTTAGCCTGAGATGATGGAGACATTTCATATTACACCAAACAACAGCACCATCTAGTGGTAAGATATAGAAACGCTTATACTTGAAAAAGACAAAAAGGGTCTAAAACTAAACGTCTGCTGTTTGTCACAGATAAAAGCTTGGAGCATTCAAAAGTGAGGTAACTTGCGAGGTCTTTGAGGGGATCCCGTAAGAATTGGAACAATTCCATTTCGCTATTATTTCAATGGCTGGAAGTTAGCCAGTGACAGACTGTATAAGAATGACTATTCAGATCAACACTCTCTCCACTCTTATAACTCCACCTGCAGTAAAGACAGTTGTAGAATTATGAACTAAAATGTATCCAACAGCTTCTCATACATACATATTTGTACATATATATTGTATTGTAGTATTGTATATCTGTCTGTCTGCTGGGAGACTGGTGTTTTGTTGTGGGTGAGAATGGGGGAGGGTGAAGAGCAATAAAACTGAGAGATTTTGTTTAATTTTGTTCTATTTGTTGTAATGTGTTGTTACCACTTGTGTTGTTGTTAAACACACCTGTACCTCAGCAAATCAAACACCTGTGTTTTCATTGAAATTGTAGAATACAATTTCTTAATTCAGATTTAGATAATCTTTCATTACGGACAATACAATTATTATATGTTCATTGTTAAATCAGGCTAAAACAGGAATTCAGATGCCTTAATCACATCGTTGCTGATTCACATGCATCATGCTTACTTCATGTTTTGTGTTTATGTGAATTAAAAGAAAAACTGTTCCCCTCTGGTCCCATGGTCACTACAATTCTCTTCTTGGCAGTGGTTGTAAAACTCCCACAATGCTAAGGAGGGCTTGGTCAAACATTGTTTTGACCTTAATGCCTTTATTGGCCAAACTTAAACATGCTATGAGTTGAGTATTCTATGAGAAGGAAAGGGAGCGGCTTGAACTACATGAACTGTATTTATGTAAGCAGTATAACATTGTTGTCTTAGTGTTGCTTAGATGTCAACAGAGTACATGGAGTGACAGATGCCTTGTTGAATTGATCTAATGGTTTTAACCAGGATCTGTAGGCCTGTAGTAAGTCAATATTATTTATAGAGCACCTTTCACAGACAATGACAGTCACAAAGAGTACCCATTCATCAGCTTCACTTTTATAGACTTCTAGTTCCAATTCTGTCTGCTCACTTCTTTGTGTCATCACATCCAATGTCACTTGTTTATTCTGAATAAGTTCTCCGTCTCCTTTAAGTAGGCTTATGCAATGTGGCAAAATCTAATTAAATTAGTATTCTGTGATAAAATTGCTAGACATAATCCTCTAATAATTGTTGTACATTGTCTTTCAGAGACATGTTGTTCCTCTGGATGAGCTGTTCCTCTTCCTCATGCACTTGGCCTTGCAATCCACTTTAGTTGATCTTGTAGATCCTTTGGTATCCGCTTGCATTGTTGTAATATTGTAAACGTACAGGATCATAACAACATGGACTTACTTACTTACTACAGTATTTTAAACAACTGTTAAGCCACTCGGTTGGGCACGGGAAAGCTGTTGTTAACACGTTCCATAACAAAATGTCCAGACCATAACTGCTGTTGGGTGATGTCCCCGTTTAATCAAGAGTAGAATGAATCACAGCATAGTTTTGTTATTGAAAAGAAAAACGTGTTATCTCCCTGTGTGCCCATACAGTACCTGCAATTAACTGTCTTGTTACACCTGTGCTCCTTATCTCTTCATCTGCAGATTACTAAGGCACCCCACCCCTCAAGGTGAACCCGCTCACAGCTGAATGGCAGAATGGCTCTTTCAACTATACTATACCTCGAACATCTTAAGGAAGGCCCGCCACCGCCTTTATTCCCTCAGGAGGCTGAGGCAGGCTGGCCTCAATACCTCAGTGCTGGAGGTTTTCTACAGGCGTGTGGTGGAGAGTGCTCTCACATTCTCCATCACCACCTGATATGGGAACTTCTCTGCTACTGACAGGAAGGCACTGCAGAGGGTGGTGAAAACCGTCCAGAAGATCACCCACAGCAGTCTTCCTTCCATTGACATCTACGTCAGCAGGTGCAGTGCGGCCCGCATTATGGAGGACCCCACTCACCCGGCCCGCGCATGAACTGTTTGACCCCCTCCCCTCGGGCAAGAGGCTGCAGTGTATCAAAGCTAAAACAGTCAAGCTTAGATGAAGCTTCTATACCCATGGGGCTGAGACTGGTGAACTCTATGCCCCAATAAATACACTTTTTGCTGTTCTTCCTTGCTGTGCTGTTATACAGTATGTCATGCTACAGTGTTATCTTGATTTGATAAATAATGGATGCTACTGTTTTTGATATACTGTAATGCTCAGTTTTAATTCACTGCACTTTAGGATTGTTATGCTTATTCTTTTTATTTATTTATTGATAGTTATATTTTTGGTTTATAGGTCCTGAGTTCTGAGTACGATTTTCGTTTTCATGTGCAAGCATGTAAATGACAAATAAATTAACCTTGAACCTTGATACACACCAAAGCCCTAGACCAATATAGTCAAGTTGGACTAGTTCTTGGTTCTATTCTTGGTGTGAATCAATTAAGTTAATACCTTTTTGCTGTGTGACTTTTCCTTTGCTCGGTCAGTACCCAGAAGAGTCTAGTGACTCTCATAGACTGTTGATAGATTGTAATCATACATTGACATTTGGGGGGTCTATTTCAAATGTATATTCATTCTCGTTTTTCACTGTATCTATTCTTACATTCATTGGTGATAGTATATTCCTTCATATACTCAATGGTGATGGACTGAAACCATGTATATATCCACCTACATACAGTATTCATTGCTAGTAGACTGTATTCATTCATATTCATTGGAGATAGATGTATAGCAAAATGTTAATTCATATATTCAGTGTGCATTTCTATTTATTAATAGACTTTACATACAGTATTGTCGCTGTCAGGCAGAAACCTATTTCGTTATATGACAGTGTCTCACAAAAGAAGCTAAAATAGCAGATCCACAAGCTCTGTATGGGGATCAATAAAGTTTTATCTCATCTTCAGGATCTATGCCAGTCTTTCACCACTTAGCAATCTTCTGTGAAAATTATATTGTAACGCCATGAAAGACCAACTTACTGTTAAGTCACCAGTTTTTTTCCAATAAAAAGACAGGCATGCCTACTGTACTTGGATGAGCTGTACACTTAACCTTCAGTTAATTTTACCTTTATGTCGTCACTTTACTAAATGGCATTCCATCTCAGAAGGTAAAGAGTCTACTGTGCTTAGTGAAAGAGAGAACAATCAGGTGCTCACTGGAGATAAAGTTGAGTTAAAAAACTTAGAGGTGCTACTAGGATCAACGGAAACCAAAATTTGAAAAAGAGGAGAGATCCGAGCACTCAAAAAATATAACGGAGAGGGCGTAAAATCAAGGTACTTTAATCACGTTTATAAAAAGTTTTAAAAGCCAACATGTTTCGACCGACTGGTCTTCATCAGGGCAAAATACTTGCCCTATTTTTTGCGAGCTCGGATCTCTCCTATTTTTCAAGTCTACTGTGCTTGTTGAGTAAAACACTTCGACTCACATGAAGCAAGTCAACTCTTTTAATTTACTCTCATACAGTTTACTCCCTTTAAAAATGAGACACAAATGCTAATTAGAGCACAAAGTACTGCAACTTTAATAACCAATGGTAGAAAAATAGCCTATTTTAAGTTTTTCAGATCATTTGTTATTGAGTTATTAAACCTATTCTATTAATAAATGTTTCAACAATTTGACAGAATTCTAAATCTAAATCAATCTTATTTACATTGTATGTATTTGTATTTGTTGTATTTACGTCCAGAAGATGTAGGCTATTACAGATAGTTGCAATGCCTTGTGAAAATTACAAGATTTAGTGAATAGTCCTGTTTGGCCCATAGATATTGTTAAATTAATTCCAACTTCCATTGCCCAACACAACCCTGTGGTTTCTACTCAGGGAATATGACACAACAAACATAAGCCTCTACCTGTAACCCTCTGCTATTCACTGCATTTTACTGTACATATTTTTCATTTTTCTTATTTTTAATTTCTAAACTGTTTATATGATGTTCTGCATAGTAGTGTATATCTGTCTGTCATTTAATGTCACTATGAATTGAGTACAAAAGGACCCCAATTGAAACAATAATCAATTCTTGTTTTTTTTATTTATCCTATTTAGTTGACCTTGTATTTGAACTGTACTACATAATACAATGGTGGCTCTGATCAATCAGTATCACAGGACACACAGGACAATGTTTTAGTTTGTCTCAAGGTCTGATTGTTTTTTAGATCAATAATACAAGCTTAAGCCATGTTAGCCTACATTACCCATTACCCATGACCCATGCACACAGCACCTAACAAAGGCACCTTACATTGTGTAATTGCAATTGGTATTATATCTTGGTACTATTTGTACTACTATTTATATTATTATTGTATTGTTATTTTTATATTTTCTCTGGTGCCTGCATCATTGAGGCGCAAAACTTAAGAATTCTACTCCCTTATACTACGCTGTATGTGTCATTTTGAATCATTAAATCAAACAGTCAACTGTGTCTAAGACTAGACAAAAATCACGATTGATGATGGGCAATATTTGTGGCAGTGTTAATGGTCAGATTGAAAAATAAAAATAGGAAGCAGAGTGTAAATATGCAGCACATGTGTTAGCCTACAATATTTTTTGGCTATAGGCCAACAGGCCTGGTGATGCTGTTGATACAGCAAGGTCATACACAATTAGATATTTTAGAATCGAAATATCACCTCAAAACTATACTGCCATATGATGAGAGACATTTAATTACTAGTGTCTTATAGGCTTAAAGTGCTTGCTAGCCTATAGCCTGCACAGGCGTGAATGAGAGACTGGTTTTATGGACAGGTAAAGGCCAGCGTGAGCCACGTCTCAACCAATCACAGGTCCAGGTCATCTCAGTCCTTTTAAATTAACAGCATATGCTGTGTGTGAGTCTGTGAGAGACACATTTTCAGTTCATCAGCCCTTGCAGGACTACCATTAGAATCTATTCTAAAATATCTATAAATCAATTTTAAAGTTCTGAGACGTTTCTAAAAAGGTATTTTAAGGGAATAGGCCTAGCTATGAAGTATTTGCCCAAAGTCCTTCTCTTGCTGTTTGCCAGTTTGTGTTCTTGTGATTCCTTGTCCTCCACCGTGGAGGATGCGTACAGGAATGTGATCGGTGTCGTGTCTCCTGGAGAAGAAGATCTGACGGAAAACTCTGTTCACTCGCTTTTTAATTTACTGGAGAAACGTGTGCAGTGCGGCGAGGTGTCGTGTGAAAAGGTAAGTTTTATTAGGCCTCCAACTCCGCACTAAGGTAGACAGAGAGACAGACTGCCGCACTGAAGAGGTCGAGGTCCAAAGGCTGTTGCTGTTGCCTCAAGTGTGGAGATCTTATGGATTTTTATTTTTACTTTTTTATTTATTTAATATAAATATTGAACGTGGATTTGCAGTATAGGCCTACTGGTCAATGAATTGATTGAACATGGATGGAATACTTCTAACCTACTTTGGATAAAGGATCGAGACCAAACTTGCTTGCATCAGTGATCATTTTCTCTCTGAAGCATTTTCTAAGTTTACTGATTCTTCCGAAAGGTTAATTAATTAGCCTCTAATTTTGAACATTTGATGGCCACAAGCCGACCTCGGATTATCTTCATTTAGCGGCATAATATGGCATATCCTATCCGATCCTATCAATGACACGCGCAAAGTTTGTTTTCAACGGAGTCGGACTCCTTTAAAATTTCCTGTTATGGAACATCTTTTACACCTTTTACAGTGTTTACTGTTTAGTGGAACGTTAGGCTAACTTGCAATAAGGACGGCAATGACAGTAAAATAGCCTACGTTCAATTATCTCATTTTTTCTTTAACAAAATATTTGTTTTTGCTTTCCAATGTAAATTAATTGTACACCATTGAATGAGGGATACATTTTTATTGGCGTGTGTTTTTCATCGGTGTGTGGACTGCGAACTTTGTCACACTTACACTCACCATATCATATAGGCTACTTTTTATAGCTTACCAGTTCAAGTTAAATATGTGTATAAAAAAATAGTGCATTAACAGCTATTATTGGATATGAGTCCATTCAGAATCTGGAAAATAAATAGGCATAGGTAATAGATAAGTCTATTCCATGTAAACATCCTCTGGAAAAGGCTCAGCAATAGAGCCTTTTCATTTGAATTAGTCTTGTTGGTTAAAAGCAGCTGAAGGTAATAACATTACTTATCTGTGTTTCATTTTAGTGTTACTGTGTGCAGCAACTATATACACTCAATGGCACACAGAAACACCTAAATGACTGGACTGGGGTCCTTATGGGTTCCAGGTGGTTCCCCAGCATATGTTCGATAGTTAATCTTATTACATGTACAAGTTGTACAACCAGTGTTGCAATGCTGAATTGGAACGTGGTTGCACTGTATTTTAATGACGTGACACGCACGTCGCTTAACACCTACACTACAGGTCACACAATGGACAATTGATATGCATCTAGGCTCATTCCTATGTTAATTCACCTGGTGTGAGTCGGGACTTGTGAGCTCCTGGTCAAATAGGTTCCTGCACGGCGTGCAAGGCCGCCCCCATGAGCAATGCAACCCTGTGTACAACAGTACTAATAAATACAACTAGAGAACATACAAGAATGGCTATATTTTGATATTTTTTGAATTGCTGTTATCTCTGTACCTACATAGGCAATAGATAAAGGAATTCTGGACCAAATGACAGACTATGTCAGACCAAATCATATATAATTTAATGAAAAGGTTTTTAGAAGAATCAAATGGGGGTCTGTGACCTAATACATATCAAATTGGGGTTTGTTGAAATTAAAAAGGTTGGGAATCACTGACTTATAGCATGTAAAAACTCAAGTAATCCTCGCGCTTCCTAATGTATTTGTCAGGTAATTCATGTCCCGATATCATTGCCAGGCAACTAAGGTAGCAAGCTGTAACAATCAATCAGCCAATCAATAAGAACCTATAAAATAATAAAGTGAACGAACTGACTGACTTGAGGGAACTTGAACAGCAGCATCTATTCTCTGTTATGGTATCTGACTAGTGATGCAAGGGGGTTAAACATTAATGGAAATACATTATGAAGTGTACATGCCAGTGTAAGAGTCGTATTTAAGTTGGTAATAGTGTCCCACAGGCACATGCCTGTCTCCCCTAGGTTTATTTACAGTCAATGTCCATGGTCAGGTGTCAAATAAGGCAATACCCTAAGATCCTTAAAATGTGACCATGCCTCTAGTGCTGTATGTGTTTTGCTTGCTCTTATCTAATGGGAGGTCCCACTGCTGCGTGTTGGATGAGTGAACAGCTCATTAGTTCAATGATGAATCCTCGTTAGTTCCTTATTTGCTTCATCTTGTCATAGCTTCTGGGAATGTGGTGTGTGTGTGTGTGTGTGTGTGTGTGTGTGTGTGTGTGTGTGTGTGTGTGTGTGTGTGTGTGTGTGTGTGTCAGCAGTTTATGGGTGAATCTGCCCTCGCTTGCTCTCCTTATCTTTGTCTAGGTCAGAGTAAACTGTACATCTCAATCATTAAAAGACATATTCTCTCTTCAGTTTTTTTTTATTTCCTCTCCTTGGTTCTTTGCCCACTCTTTTATCGCTTCCTCCTCTCTGTTTTGTCTGATAAGCTATAAGAGTTAAAGAGGAATACCGCTCAAATTTAAAATCCATCAAGTTATTCATGTCCACAAGAAGCCCTATGGCATATGGTATGGAGATGCCTTAGTCGACAAACCAATATACAGCTTTGTGTACAGAATGTTTTTATATCTCATTGTGAGTTTTATGGTAGGTGCTCTTAATCCCTAGAAAACAAAACACACAAAAACAACCTGGGTGCTTTTACAGACACATTCATCCAAGATCATAGGATAACGCAGTTCTGACCCCTTCCCCTGCACATACATGGATTGGTGTAACAATTAATTAAACTATTGAAACTAATTATAACAAATAATAGATTTTAATTTCTTAATTATTTCAAAAATAGCAAAAATAGCCAATCTACAAACTCACAACACATATTGATGCGACGATGTAGATCGTGTCATATATATATATGCCTATAAAACATTTTAGTGTTTGCTACAAAGGTTTTCCTAAAAGTCTTAACCTCACCATGACAGTAAAATATTTCCCGCCTGGCCAAAGTCTATACACACCGCAGAAGGTCAAGACAACCTCAGTGACATTAAGGTTCCTGATGGTTTCCCCATCTCTTATCTTCACCACCACACCTTCTCTTAAACACCATTAAAGACAGCAGCCAGCAGGTCAATGCAGAATGCAAACATCCACTCCCTACACAAAGACCCAGAGCGCTTTTGAATCAAATCAGAATCATCTATTGTCACATCACAGGTTTACAGGTGTAAAGAAGTGAGTGAAATTATTTTTGGCGTTGATGTGACACGATGTTTAGAACATTAACCATTTGAATCCCTATTCTGCAGTTTGTGGAAAAATAGCAGACATACAAGCTTGTAGATCGGCTAAACTTTGATCGGCATCTTTTGGGGCATTTTTACACACTGTTGAGAAAGGAAGATCCTACACGCTACTCTTGCTCAGCATCACAAGTATAACTCATACAAATGTTTCAGTCCCTCTGGACCTTCATCAAGAGTATTTTTTAACAATTCTTACAACCACGATCTTAAATAGATAATGCTCCATCCATTCTGTATGTGCACACTAAGTGTGGCACAATTATTCTCCTGTGAGAGAGTTTCTCAATAATTAACTGTGACATGTGTACAATCTGTGACATTATAGACCACATATAAGAAAAAGACAAGAAAAACAAGAGAAGTGAAACACCATGATAGTCGTTGGGATGTGATTCCATGGCAAGTCTTTACTTGTGAGATTTATCCACTTTGAATGTTGAAAGCCCCAATGCTGGTATGTTCATTCCTTAGACATGCAGTTTTTGTTAATACGTATTATGGTGTCTTACTTATTCCTGTTTTTCTTTTCTTTTTCTTATGTGTGGACGTGATGACAAGTAATACGTAAAAATCACCTTTGTTAAGAGGCATTTAAAGCATGGTGTGTGTGTGTGTGTGTGTGTGTGTGTGTGTGTGTGTGTGTGTGTGTGTGTGTGTGTGTGTGTGTGTGTGTGTGTGTGTGTGTGTGTGTGTCTAGTGCAATCTGCTAGAGAACATTCACCAGCTGATCAGCAATCACTCCATCCAAGAGGAAGGGCAAGAAAGAGGGGAAGAGAAAGGAAGAGACAAACGTCTAGTCAGTGTATCAGAGTTCAGCCACTTGGCAGCTGGCTGTGTGTTCTACCTGACCTCTCCGGCCAGGGCCTGTAAAGCCATCGTAGAGGGAAAGTGGGATGAAGAGACTAAACACCTGCTACACAAAATCACACTCCATGAACACCAAGATCACCAGCACCAGGAGAAAGAACCTGATCACGAATCTGGTCATGAACATGAGTGCATAGACGTACAAGGACTGGAGCTTCTGATTCAAGAGCTAGAGGTGCACTATAAGCCCTCAGACCATGAGGTGAGCATGAGACTACTGTATTACTGTACATGCATACACATGTAAATCCCATATTGACCATAATCACACAGCGGACATTTTGCTCTTATGTCATAGCCTACTCAGGGGGTGGGAAACCCCACATATTTATTAATATTGTCGTTAATAGCAATAAAAGAGACTGGTAGCATTGCTAATGGGTTTACTCAAGCACATATCTTTTATTTTGCTTTATGATAGGATAGAGAGAAAGGAAACTAAGGAGAGAAAAGGAGGTACACACAACATAGGTTTCAAGACAGAATTGAACCAGGAACATAACAATTATGTGGTCAACTCAATGCGCAATATAGTCCACTAGCAGTGCCCCCCTAAAAGGTTGCATTTTAAGAACCCAGCAGAACTGCTGCAGGATTCTGCAGAGCTGTTGATCTCGTATCAGCACAAATCAAATCCTCTAGGGTTGTCGGATCAGTCTTTAGAAATCATTAACTTCTCTTTCTCCTGTATCTATCTCGCTCTTCTCTGTCCTCTGTTTTATCATTGTGTCAACCAGGGCTGTGTTAGACCAAATGACATCATGCTGGAGGTCAATGCAGCATCATCATCATCATCAGGCACAGGGCAGAAAGAGGAAGTGGGTGCAGTGTTGGGTCGCGTCTTGTACCATGTGCTGGAAGGTCACTATATCACTAGTCTGCCTGAGGAGAGTTTCTTCCTGGATTACATCATGCAGCGTATAGGGTCGGATAACTTCACGGTCAATGGTAAATATACGTTTTGGGGATGCAGACATTTTTGCTTTTACACTGGCCCTACTATTATTGTGATGCTTAAGGATACATGCATTAGAGTCATTAATATAGTAATTACCACAAAAACCCAAATTAAGTAACCGCAGACACTGTAATCAGGAAACATAATGTCCACATTAGTTTGTGTGTACTACAAATGTCCTCCACAGACAGATGTATAAAACGAATCAATCTAGCAGCCTGTTACCTGATACATGCTATTGCTGTGGTCAACTAAATCAAATATACAGTATATAATAACATATATTTTTAGTTTTATTAAGTAGTAGATCCTTTTGGGAGAGCATTACTTATACTGGAACAAAGTTAAAACACTATTGAAACTCCATACTGTACAAATAATGTACATCTGTGATCTTGTGTTAAAGCCAATTTGCATTTGTGCTCTGTAGACCTAGAAACTCTTATGGGGACATTGGGCATCGGCGCTAGCAATGAGAAGAATGACGAGGACGAGCACGATGAGGGATATACTGGTCACAAGCACAGTGGTTCACAGCACAGCGCGAGGAGCACTCATGAACACCATGAGCAACATGGGAGAAACAACACGTGGGACCAGGTATACATAACATAGCAGCTAATGAGGTTCATTGTGAAGTCCAAAACAGTAAACTAAATGGATAATAAATTGTCTTATTTTCTCACTTCCAGCATTGTTTCTCGGCTGAGGAGCTGGTACTGATCCACAGCATGAGGGGAAACGGCACCACTGTTTCTGTCCTGGATCGGTCTGACTTGGGCCGGCTCAGCGCAGCACTGGTTCAGCAGATCCTGAGTGGGGTCTGTGAGGGCACCGTAGAACCACCAGCACCAGATCAGCTTACCAAGACTGAGAGTGAGTAAAGACTGATGTATAGGCTACAGCAGAAGCTACTTTTCTCCCCACAGACGCGATCACTGGCAAACATTGGTTGAACGTTAATCTGACTCTCTCCCTCCTTTTCCACTCTCCCCTTCACTCTCTCTTAAGGATACATCTATGCAACCATAGCCAACATTGTGATCACGCTAACCTCCATGTTTGGCATCGTGGTGTTGCTGTGTACGTCCTGCTCAAGCTTGTTCCAATTATCCATCCAGTTTAGCATCAGCCTGGCTGTTGGCTCACTCACTGGAGATGCTTTACTGCACCTGTTACCCATGGTGAGTGGAGAGATGCTAGATAGACGGAGAGGGGGGGGGTACACTCGTAAAATCTGTGAATCAAATCTATTTTTGTTTGTTGGTTGTAACTGGATCAACGTATTCCTGCTGTCAATGGGCTTTAAACCATAACATTATCACCATAACATTATCCATGATGTGTATGATATTGTATGTGCATTGTCTATTCACAGCTTTGGCCATATTCTATAAACATTAGAGCTGTCGAATCAATTAATCGGTCATTTTGGTCTATACTTTTACGCCGTGGCCGTCTAGAAGAGCACTTGTGTGGGGGTGTGTGTGTCTGTCCGTCCGCAGCTAATTATGCAAGTCTCTCCAAGTTGATTTTCATACTGTACTGAAATCCAATAGTTTCCTCAAAAAATTAAACAAAGCTTTGGAGTAAAGTAATGCAGTAATGTCATGTATACCATGAGTCATTGCTAGTGGGCTAAACATTCCAGACCACCGGTATGGTCCTTTAAAAAGTGGAACATCTACCTGAACATCTACAACAGCTGTAATGGTTTCTGTGACCATTGTTCAAGGAATCAATGAATCAAAAGCTCAAAGACACCTACTGTTGGTCTGTGTTCAGTTCCTAGGCCTACACGTGCACTCAGGTGACAGTGAGAGCCACGACCATTCAAAGCACCAGGGTAAAGATATGGACTACATATACAAGATGCTGGTGGTGATGGCTGGGATCTACTACTTTTACCTGATGGAATGCATCTTTTCTCTGGTCACTCGTAAAGACAACCATCATCATCATCCTCATCATCATGGGGTAAGGCGTGCACAGACAAACACACCTGCCTTCCTTTATTTTACATACTGCCTTTAGTGCCTTACTCACTCTCTCTTTCACTGCATCTCTGTCTCTCTTTCTTTCTCTCTGTCTCCAGGAGGAATCTGATCCTCATCACTGTGATCATGGCAAGGTTATACAAATGTACCAAAAAGAAAAGGAAAAGAACCAGTCAGCATCACAAGTAGAACTGGTGAGGGGTACACACACACACACACACACACACACACACACACACACACACACACACACACACACACACACACACACACACACACACACACACACACACACACACACACACACACACACACACACACACACACACACACACACACACACAAAGATAAAACCTCTGATTTACAATCAAATGTATATAATAATAATGTTAATAAAATGTATCTATTTCAGTTTGACCCTGAAAACAGTGAGAAGTCTCCAATAAAAGAGCGCACCAGAGGTGAGATAAGCTATGTGTGACACACAGGCACGCCACATCATTGGGATGAATATATCCCACCTACTGTACTGTACCTCACTTTAGAGAAACCCTCTTTGAAAGACTAATCTCTCTGTCTGTGCGCATGTCCCTGTAGAAGAGCGTCTGCTGCCCTACATGATAACTATAGGCGATGGGATCCATAACTTTGCAGATGGTTTGGCTATCGGTGCGGCTTTCTCACTATCATGGAAGTCAGGCTTGGCCACATCACTTGCTGTACTCTGCCATGAACTGCCACATGAACTTGGTAAGAAAAAGAAAAGAAAAAAAGAAAATAACTCACAGAAAACATACAACAAATTAGATATAGACAATATATTGACATTAGGAACATTTTCAGATTATGATGATATGCCATCAGCATTGTTCAAATAATCACAATTTAAGATAAGATTATTTTATGAAATGTGAAGTTTATATCAAATATTTACAAGAACAAAAGCATTAAATATCAAATATGCAACTAACCCCGCTCACTTGACATTTTGTTTCTCTCTAGGTGATTTTGCCATATTGCTTCACTGTGGTGTTTCTGTACGCAAGGCCTTATTGTTGAACGTTGGCAGTGCCATGACCTCCTTCATAGGCCTGTATATTGCTCTGTCTGTGGCCACCGACCTCGCCACCAAACAATGGATAGCTGCCGTCACTGCAGGACTCTTTTTATATGTGGGACTGGCTGATATGGTGAGCGTTTGTGTGTCTAAAGAATGAAACAATAGACACCTGCCAAAACGGCTGTATTGTTTATATACGTAACGGTAAGACTATGAAGCATGCGTCAAATATGTGTTAGAATATTAGACAGAACGGAGGGGAGTTGGAGGCTAAATGTGTCCACTAGGGTACAGTAGATGTTTGCTAAATTCTTCCTCCCTCCCCTGCTCCTCTAACCCTGCCCTCTCTTTATTCTTCCCCTATCCATCATCTCTGCTCTCTAGCTCCCAACTATGGTGCACATCAACTACGAGAGACCCTGGCTGATGTTTCTCCTGCAAAACCTAGGTCTGCTGAGCGGCTGGGGCATCCTACTGCTGCTGTCACTGTACGAGGACCAGATAGGCGTCTAAACCAGAGGACAGAGATGGATAGAGACACACACACATACAAACACTTGATGCCACAGGAATGAGTACTCATCGAACAAAAGCCGGTCTGCTCAGTGGACTGGTCATTCTACTTCGGGATTAAAGAGATATTCAAAGAGAGACACGGGCACACTGGAAGACCAGATGTCACATACACACACTTTGTACAGACAGGCGCACACATTGTGTGCGATAGCCGATCGCTACATTCGTCTGCAAAGTGGACTGGTCATCCTTGGTTGGTGTGAGAAGATCATGTAGGGTTCAAGACAGTGGAACTAATCCATACATGCAATTGCACACACGCAAACACACACACACACACACACACACACACACACACACACACTTTGGGTAAGGACTTCAATGGGTACTAAAAGAAAATGCAGACACTGTACATGTCTATATATGTAGACATTTGATATGCCTATACTGTACACATTCTATCATAAGGGGATATGTTCATTTATTTACTGTACAATGTTTTGCTGCAACAACTCACTGATGAGTCATGCATACACTTGGAAAATGTAGCCTTACCCTGACTTATATTTATATTCTATTGGTTCCAATTTTGTCTGCTCATTTCTTAGTGCCATCACTTCCAATTTCACTTGTTTAATCTGTATTCTGTGCAAGTTCTCTCTCCTGATTGGATAAAATAGGTATCCCGATACGAAAATGCCTTTTCTGTTTCCTAAAGAGCAGGAGAGATGGGGAGACTCCTGTTACTGAACAAACACTCTATATCAATGAGTACTATCCGAATATAGAGCTATTTACCACTTACTTTGACAAAAACAATATGACTAAGTGCTTGCCAGTATGCAGTTATCACAATCTGCAGCTACTAATATTCACTTGTATAAACAACAGTATCCTGGCCTGTATTATGTCACTGAGAACTGTACAAAGAATGCTATTTGATTTAAGGTGATGTTATGAAATGTAAAGTTGTATGCCAAATGTATGAGCCATATGTTGTTGTAACTCATTTGAAAGATGGTAACGTGCTGGATTGCCTATTCACTCTAAGAAAACAGGTTTTATTTTGTATTGTTTTTGTTGTTGCATTATCCTGTTGTTTGAAAAATGAAAGCTCTTTAAATAAATAATTTCTTATTTGTTCATTTTTATTTTTGGCTGTTTCAAATAGTTTTTCCCACAAGGTGCTCCTAGATTTAGATAATTTTCTCTATCATTGCATGAAGTTAACCAAAATAGGATCCAAAGTATCTTTGAGTATTTAATATCAATTTAAAATAATTTTAATAAGTAGACAGTGGCTGGCTTTTATGGCCGTAATACAGTAACTGACTTTCCATTGGCCAAATGAACAATAAAGTTTGTTTGGTTGGTATTCTCTATGTCTTACTCCAAGTGAGACTTTGACTTTAAAACAGCAACAAGCTCAATGGGAATGGTTTTTAATTTAAATCCTATAGTATGTACTCTTACCATGTATTTTTAATGTGACATGGGCACATTCTATTGTGATCTTCCCATGTGTGCCAAAACAATGACATTTACATTCCATAGTTTTTTTCTTGTTAGGAAAAGCCATAAGAATACTTTAGAAAATGAAGTAATTCTAGCCTGATTCAGTGGAAACTGGACATATCTCATTATATGTCTAATCTTATCTGCTACTGGGATTGAGTGTGACCAGAGTCCACCGACAACTCATCACACAAGCAAGCATAATGGGCATGAACTGAGTAGGCTACACTCAAACATGCATATTAAACTAGGCTTACTGACAGTATGTATGCACATAGGCATGTTGTATGATTAATGACATGCGTATAAACACCATAACGGGAAAATGCGTATGCACACCATAAAGGGAAAGAATACAGCCAGAGAGATGCACACATATACTGTACATACTGTATTATGCAGGACTGTGAAGTTTTTTTTTTTAAGATATTTTGGGGGTTTTCTCTGGATAGTAAGAGAGAGCAGTGAAGAGTGACAGGAAACAGGGAGAGAGAAACAGGCAGTGACACGCAGCAAAGGCCACCGGGCTCGGGAATCAAACCCGCAACTCGCTGTTAGAGCCTATGTAGTATGGGCTGTAACCACTAAGCCATCGGCCTACACTGTGAAGTATTACTGTGGTCAAATTAACAGTTACTAGGTTTAACTACTGTATTCACATACAGTAATGACTTCTGTAATCTATCTATAAATTCAAGGAACCTGTATGTGTGCATGTCTGTCCTGGGCACCGCCACCGCTGTGGCGTGTGTCATACACGTGCCAATTTTGAAATCCTGCGGATGGTTTGTGCCAAGTGGGAATGTCTAATAGCTTTTAAATTTTTTGATTTGAAAATTTTATTGGAGGATAAACCCCTTGAGATGCAGCATCTCGTCTTCCAGGGGGTCCTCAGGCACAACACACAAACATTGATACAAAACAATCACGTAACATTCAACAACAACAAACATACACATATAGGGCTCTCACACCATCCCAGACCAGTCTACATCTGTTACGCCATAATAAAAATAATAGTAATCAAAATAATAATAATACAAATACAAATTAAAAAATAAAATAAAATAATAATAAAACAATCAATTATGAAAAAATAATAATAATAATAAATAAAATAAAATAAATCAAAAGCAAGAACAGTTAGATTTTAAGGAATCAAGCAGAGTTATTTTGAAAACAGAAAAAGAAATAATTGATCTAAGTAAAGTGGATAAATTGTTCCAATCAGAAGGTGCTTTAAACTTAAACGAACGTCTCCCAATTTCTTTGTTTATACCGACAGGTACTTCAAAAGCAGGTTGTTGAGTATGTCTTAAAGGGTATCTTGAATTGCACGGACGTAAAAGATCTTTCAGATAAGAAGGATAATTAAAGTAAATACATTTAAAAACAAAAAGCAACCAATGAAAATGTCTCCTATCCTGAGGAGATAACCAGTTTAACGTATCATACAGAACACAATGATGTGTACTGTAAGGACACCTGAGTACAAATCTACATATATTATTGTAAACTACATTTAACGAATGAAGATGTGTCCCAGAGGTGTTCTGATAAAGGATGTCACAATAGTCAATGATAGGAAGTAGAAGCTGCTGAACAATATGTTTTCTTATTTGAAAAGTAAAACAGTTTATTGATCTATACATTAATCTGAGACCATTATTTACTTTACTCCTAACAGAATCGATATGGGGCTTAAAAGAAAATTCAGAATCTAACCAAAGTCCTAAGTATTTGAATGTTTCCACTGTTTTAAGGGGAGAGCCATCTGTAAAGCAAATAGATAATTCAGAGGATGTACGGTTAAGAAAGTACCGAGTACCAAACACCATGCTGCACGACTTCTGCTTGTTTAATATAAGATTATTATTTAAAAGCCATTTTTGAACCAAATTAAATTCCGTTTGTAAGGAGCTTTGAATTTTATGTATATCACAATCAGATGTATAGATAGCTGTGTCATCAGCATATAACTGTATGGAGCAATTTGTACATATTTTGGGAAGATCATTAATAAAAATGGAAAAAAGTAAAGGACCTAAGATTGATCCTTGTGGAACACCCTTTTCTACCACCAAGAAATCCGATCTAACATTGTTAAAAGAAACACACTGACGACGATTATGAAGGTAAGAACTAAACCAAAGTAATGCCTGACGAGAAAGACCAAAATCATAAAGTTTATCCAAAAGAAGATAATGATCAACTAAATCAAAAGCCTTAGTTAAATCAATAAAAATAGAACCTAATAATTTACCCTTATCTAAAGCGGAGTATACGTCATCTGAAAATTTAACAAGAGCAGTAGTAGTGGAAAAATTGGAACGGAAACCTGACTGAAATGGGGATAAAATATTGAGATCATTAATATATTGAGATAATTGATTAAAGATGAGCTTCTCAAATATTTTTGCCGTTGCACAGATAATAGAAATAGGTCTATAATTATTAACCTCTAAAGGATCACCACCTTTAAAGAGTGGAGTGACCTTTGCACATTTCCAGATTGATGGAAGTTGATAAGTAGATAGGGACAAATTAAATAAATCGGCAAGGGGGAAAATGAGAACTTGAGAAGCTAATTTAATAAACTTGGCCTCTAATCCATCTGGACCAGAGGCACATCCAACCTTAAGATCTGAAATAACTTGTGAAATTTCCGTAGGTAAAATTCGTCTAAATGCAAATGAACCATTAATAGGACTACTAACATGATTATTTAAATAAGGAGAATCAAAAGAATAAGAATTACTAACAGAAGAAAAATAACGATTAAACACATCAGAGATCAGAGCAGGGTCATGGACAACTTCATCATTTACACGAATCTGCGGAACAGAGTTTTTCCTTGGATTAAGAATACTATTCAACTTATTCCAAAACTGTAAATGTTGGCCATGGAAAGAAAAGTCCATGAGGTGAATGATCAAAACTAAAACCACTGGAGTGTCTGGGTGATGTAGAGGAAAAACATTTGCCTCAGGCTTGGCAGGTGTGAACTTCCGCCTGCTTCCTGTGTTGCACTCTCCTGTCAGGTGAAAAGTAGCAGCTGGTGACTTAGATGAAGTGCATACTGTAGTCGAACACGAACCAATGAGATCACGCACATCCTAAAAACCTGGGAAGGCAGGTGTTGAATCCAAAACTAACCAAGATCAAAGACGAAATAAAGGCTTTTATTGCAGCATCCACAGAGTGACAAGTCACTTCAAGGGAGCTACAGTCTGCATACTGTAGTCTAGTTTACACCCTCCCCAGGCCAACAGTGATCAGTGACGTGGACTGCAATACACACAGGAAAAGCACCGGATAAAGTGGAGAGAAAATGGGGGGAAATTTAATTAAAAACTAAAGCCAAAGAAGAAATCATGACCCTGCATAAAAGCCTTGATGATGCACAGACAGAGACAGCAATCAGCCACAGCCAAAACACAACACACAAATTAGAAGTAAGTAATGTAGTAGATGATGAGGATGATGTCATGTGCAACAGGAGAACCAAGGTGAAGTGTGTTAAGGAAGAATGGCTACTGAAATACTTCAACATGGAATCAGGGAGAAGCAGACAGATCAATATATCATGTCTCTCCAGCGTCACCTCGAAGTGGCAGACAACACAAGCAGCTGAGTCAATGCACTCACTGACCACATCATTTGGCAATGTCCCCAGTTTGATTCCGACCTCTCATCCCTCTGGATCATTTCCATGTTTCCTCCCCACTGTCCTCTCTAAAGAAAGCAAAACAATCTACAAGCTCTCTGTGCCTTCTCAATATCATCACTGTGACTCTTATCTGATTTGTTATCAGCAAGGCTGAACATGAGAAAAGGGCAGAGGGTGTACAGAGAAAGAGATACACGTGCAGTACACTCAGCGAAAGCAGAGACATACAGGTGAATGATTGAATGATCACGCTAAAACTACCGTTTTATTATAACTCCAGTGTATGTGTGAGTGTAAACAGGGGACTTTGTCAGTCCTGTGTCATACTGGCAAAGAGAGAGAAGGGCCCAAAGAGAGGAATGGTTTAATTGGAATATAACAAAGGAGCCGTAAAGCGAGGCAGCTGACACTTTATGGGATGATACAAAAGAACAGCTTCCACTGTTAATCATAGAATGTACATAAAGATAACTATGATTCACACACACACAAGCCTGGAAAACCAGACAAATCTGCCAGTGTGGGAAAAAAATAGCCCTCTGCATATTAAAATCAATGCAGTGATATTAGTCTGCCCAAGCGAGGCCCCCCTTATAGTTAAAGTACTCCACATTTGGCTGGGGGGCCCCTGGACCCTGTAGTGGGACCCTGGGGGTCACATTGAAAAGCACTGCTCTATGCTTTTGCCATTGTACTTGTGGGTGTTTGAAAGAGCCATGCCTGAGTATTTGAAAGTGAATAATTAATTTAGCACAGCAATAGTGTCAGCAGTTAGCGTACTGTACGTCAGGTGAATGGCTATCATTAACACAAAAGGATGGTAAGAAATTAGCGTCCAGTGGAGACTTTGAAAGTGACTTGTCGTAATAATGATAGCTACTCTTTGTAGAGGATCATCAGTCATCAGTAGTAAATCCTCATTGGTGACAGGGTGAATGACAGGTCAGTGTAGGGGTGTGATGACTCTTTGCCACCACACCCTACACTCTGGTTTGCAATATAGAAATAGAATTGTACAGGTATTTTATTGTACATGTAATGTTCTGTACTGCAAATCTAAAAATGTGTTTGGATTTTGTAATCTGCTTTAGGGAATATTTCTGTTCAATAGCAGCTGAGCAAGACAGACGCCAATCTGGTCAAAGTGACCATGAACTCTCTACTGTACTGATATCATTGGCTCTTGTCAGTAGTAATTAGACGGCCAATTGTAATTGAATGCCAGTTATTCTCAGTTATCACTGTTTAAAGGACAACTTTGGTTTTTTACAACCAAGGTTTATATTTTAGCTTGTAATTAAAGTAAATAAATGATGAGTGTAATTTTTTTTTCATTTACTGCTTTCTATAGTTTTAGCATTTTTGGCGATATTTTTTACAGTGGGCGGGGGCATTCTGTCCGGTGGCTAAATATGCCTTTTTTACACAATAAAAAAGGTCCGGCTGTCTGAGATGGCCAGATGTGAGTTATTGGGGGCTAGAAGAGCTACTGTAAATAATAATAAAGAAAACGGCGGGTTAATGTGTTAAAAAAATACATATTTAGCCACCGGACAGAATGCCCCCGCCCACTGTGAAAACACTGTAAGAAAGATTGTGAAAATTGCTAAAACTATAGAAAGCAGTAAATTTAAAATTTTTAACACTCATCTTTTATTTACTTTAATTACAATCTAAAACATAAACATTGGTTGTAAAAAAACAAAGTTGTCCTTTAATTTACTATAAATGGCATTTATATCCACTCCTTAATAGCTGACAAATGTACACTTGGAGCTGACAGGTCTCAACATTCAACCTCTAACACAGTAACTTAAATTATTGTGGTGAATCCAACATATCTGGTGTGTGTGTGTGTGTGTGTGTGTGTGTGTGTGTGTGTGTGTGTGTGTGAGAAACATAAATCATAAACATAAATATCACTTAATATGTAAGTAAGGATATGCACATGCATGTAACCTATTACAGTATACTGTATGCATGTGCATGAGTAAATAAGTTTGATTGTTAATAAATTTGATTTCTTTATATACTGAAACTGTTTTGTTTTGTTTGTTGTCTCAGGGGAACATTGTGCAGTTAGACCACATTTGTTTGGGCTGACTTCTAGTCATGCTATGGCAGTCGTCATGCCCAATATCTGGGCTCATAGTCAGATAGGAGTGCAAACGTGCAGTCTGTGGTGGTTCTAAAAGTATAAGGTGCATAGTGGTTCTCCATGGTGTCATGTACCAAAACAAAGCTGACGTACTGTACACCTTCAACTTTTGTTAATTCTTTTAAAAAAATCGAATAGTTTATTTGGTTATTTATTCAGTATTCATATAGTAATTCTGGTTAGTGGTTATGAATTGTGTATTGTGTTCTGTGAGTAGTAGTGTTCTGTTTTTTAAGCTTTATCACTGAAGTTATAAGGAAACTTAAGTCCTCTGTATCGATTCCCGTCAAAAATAAACATTAAAATCATTATGTCTACACTAGAGCGGGGCAGGTAGAGGTGGAGAGGAACAAGGAAAGAGGGGCGAAAAGGCCAAACAAAAACTGTCAATATTTGCATTCTTGTAGAAAGTTCTAAACGTGGGTCAACAGAAACTAGCACTGGTGAAGTGGGTGTATTTTCTTTTTCTAACTTCCTCATAACAGAGAAGGGCCAATGGCATTCTCTGCCTGGGCCAAGTCTTTTCATGTGCTTATTTCTTTCAAGTCTTTGAGCCATTGTAAGCCAAAGGTTTCTTTCTTCATTGCTTTTTATCTGCGTCACACAGATCTGGTCCTCTAACTGCAGTCTAAAATTCTATGATGACATTATAGAACTTCAGGCTGAGGTGCTGCTTCACAGATTAGATTCACACAGTAAAATCCCTGTTTTTTCCCCACTCTGAATTGAAAATGAACACTGTGGACGTTAGTGAGAAAATCTGCATAAATGGGAGCATTTCTAGCCATCGCCATGAAATTTCCACTTGGATGTTTAGTCAAACGATACCTGTGTCAGCAGCATATCATGCCGTCTCCGCCAAACCAAAACAAGGGTCTACTCTACCATGCCATTCTGGCAGCCATCCCACTGTAGAGAAAACCCCCAAAACTGGAATTCCTCGTAATTTGCAAATCTAAGCCAAATCGATGATGTCAATCACACAACCCAGCTAGACTCTAACGTAGCCTGACAGTGCATCACAGGTTCGAGTCCCATTCTCGTCAATCCCCATCTCTATCTCCCTGTTTCCTGTCCATCTTCACTATAAATAAAAGCAGAAAAGCCCCCAAAATATATAATTTACTTTAAAATAACATAACCCAACTAGAAATATACAATACTTTTATTATTTTTTAACACAATACTACAATAGACTACAATAAAATAACACTGACATGTACAAAACTAGGTACAGTAGTGTTGTACATTAATGACATTGATTAATTCACAGCCAGGTGATATAACAAAATGTACTGCTTCCCATGAAGTCCTGTGAGTGAATGGAAGAGCGATGCCATTTGCACACTTCTGTATGTAGTTAATTTAACTCTGAGAGTGTACAATTATAACAGGGTCCTTTTTTTTTACTGCACATTGTATGCACGTCTGAATACCTGCTGCTGTGTGCACGTGATCTGTCACTTAAAGCCAATGATTTCTTGGGTGGCCCACCGGATGAGCTGGTTGTGGTCAAACTGGATGTATTTCCTCCAGTAGCGTCGGTCCCTGCCGTATGTTTGGGCGGGATAACACGGACTACCTGAAAGACAAAAAGAGATATTTTTTAATGTTGATGTTCTTGAAGAGAAGAGAAGAGAAGAGAAGAGAAGAGAAGAGAAGAGAAGAGAAGAGAAGAGAAGAGAAGAGAAGAGAAGAGAAGAGAATCTATAACTCCCTCTAGAGGTCTTGGAGAAGAGTTGTGTATTTTTGTTGCTGTTGTAAGCGATAGCTCGCCAGTATATCACAGTGTAATAATGTTTGTGTGTTCTCACTTATTCCATGGAAGATCCTTGCGACAGCTCTTCCAGAGAACTTCTCATCACTTCGGTTGGAAAGGAAACTTCTAATGTCTGCTCGGATTTGACCTTCCCAGTCTGACAGCTACACACACACACACACACACACACACACAAAATAAATATCTATGATAGTCCAGCTGTTGTGATATGCTGAAACGAATATCGACCCTGGATGAAATACCCAAATCAAATACTGTAATCCTCTTTCAAGTTAAATGAACACTGATATAGTGTGTGTGTGTGTGTGTGTGTAACTATGTGTTACCTTATATTTGTTGAGGTCATCATCATCCTCGTCCAGAGTGAGTGGGTGGTCTCTGTCTCGTCTCTTGTCAAAGTAGTCAGACAACAGGTTTTTCAGCTTGATACTGCGAGTCTCATCCAACTCATCCACACAGGACTCTACTTTACTGAATGAAACACTGGAACAGCGCGCACACACACACACACACACGCACACACAGTTGAAACACCGCTTTGAAGATGTTGTATTCTTGACACTTTATTAACTTCATAATTCCTACAATGATTTCTTCAGATTATTATTAGTATTAGTAGTAGTAGTATAACTATTTAGGGAATTTCTCACAGCATTGGTCCCTTACAGATGCTTAGATGATTTACAAGCTTGTAGATCGGCTATTCAATATATTTGTTTTTACATTTTTAATAAAAAAAGGAACGCTTTTGAACATACAGGTTTCCACCCGACACCGACGACATGCAGTATATACACAAGATAGATTGGGGTTTCTCAAAGTGGAGGCAGTGGCACCCTTAGGTGCCGTGATGCAAGTCCAGGGGTTCCGCAAAATACTTTGATAATATTTGGAATTGATCATTATCACTTCAATTTAACCACCTTCTATACTAAATCAAATGGACCTGAGTTGCACTGTACTTGGTGCATTCTTTTTCAATCTACACCAAATCTCTTGGCCAAAAATAGCCAATCTACAAGCTCACAACGCTTGTAGATCGTTTATTTTGGTGAATGTTCCCCACAGAATAGGGGTGCTGGGTTCAAGTGGTCAAATGTCAAATATATAAAGTTATTTTCAATCCATCTTAATGGAAACTTGATCTTCTCTCAAGTTTTCCTCGTGACATACTGTACTGCATCTTAGGACGAAAGATTTACATATTTATGTACCGTAATATGATAAATGTAAGTTGCTAAAAAGTAATTATGTGTGTGTGCGTGTGCGTGTGTGCGTGCACGCGCGCGTACCTGCGGAACGCCTTGAAGCTGGATGTCAGCTGGTAGAGCTGTGTTCTCTCTTGTTCTAGCACTCGGTTATGGAGGAACTGACACACTCTGTCCATCTCATCATCACTGAGGTCACCGAAGGAACGGAAGTAGTATGACAGATCGGAGAATTCAACCAGGACGCCGCTACGACCACCAGCTGACAAACACACACACGTCAGGATTTTCTATTAAATATTCAATTCATGTACACTGTGAAATATTGCAGGTCCACTTGTTTATTTCGATGGAAAAGCTTTATGAAAAGCTTTATTTCGAACATGTTTATTTCAAGACAAAGTCAACAATAAAAAAACTACAAAGAAAAGCTATATAATATCTATATAAGTCTCACAGGCAACAACAAACAATACTATAATAATATATGTTCGAAAAGGACATTTGTAAATGCTCAGTTAAATTAACACTCAGGATTTTACCGTGTGCTGCAGAAAATTCCAGAAAAGACAGAGAGGCAGTGTGGAAAGTGAGTCCAGATTTATCACTTAGGTGGATTAAACCGAATTTAACTACTATAAAAATAAAAGCAAGGACAAAATACTACCAAAACTATGCAAAATAAATATAGTTGGATAAACATACACTATTTCATATTTCACTGGTTTGGAAAACATATACGGTACCTGTAACTTTCTACACAGCATGAGTGAATGGCAACACTTCTTTAAGAACTGTGTTACCACAAATTAGACTCAAATTGTGTCAAACTATACCAAAATTGATGTTACAAGTGATGTATGCTTTTTGAAGAGCGTGCTCAAGCACACGCACACACACACACACACACACACACACACACACACACACACACACACACACACACACACACACACACACACACACACACACACACACACACAAACGTGTACCAGAGCTATATTGCAGTTGTCTTAGCCCTCTCTTCACAAGAGGAAGCTGCCATCCCATAGTATCAGCCACTTCGACGACATCAAAGTCCACCCCGTTAAAGCTCTCCACGCGCTGGCCTTCCATACGCTTTCTAGCCAGCACCACGGCAACCGGAGGGCAGCTGTAACCATGGCAAACCAGGAACAAACAAAACCACAGTCACATATTGGGAGATACTGTATGTATATGTAATGTCTAATATCGTTGCCGTGGGGCATAAATCTCTTATCTCCATGTTTTAACTTTTAGTTTCTTTTCGTAATTTAACGCCCTACTTGATCATACTACAACGTCACACAAAAGCATCAAAAGTAGCAGATCTGCAAGCTCGAAATGCGGCGCTTTGAGCTTGAAGATCTGCTACTTTTGCCAATTTTGAATGTTAATCCTGAAAAGTAACAAAAAAGTAATAGTTTTGGACATATGAGCTTCCCACCCGACAGAGACGATATGTTACAGCGGTGTAATTTCATACAGAATTTAATAATATCTTAATACTGTGTACCAGTTTTGGCCAATTGTAGCATACAGAAAGAGATATATGTTGTACTAGTTGAGTTAATTATAGCACACTATATTGGAGAATATTTCATACATCTTAGTGACTTTCTGAAGCTGCTTTGGTCCGTCGTAGCAGGTGACTTTACACACAGACAGGGTGGGGTGGAGAAGCTCCACAAAGCGCTGTGGGTGGAGTTCCAAGTAACACAGCAATGTCTCTACACCTGATACACACACACACACACACACACACACACACACACACACACACCAACATTAGAGGTACAAAATGATATGCTATTTGTTGACAGGTGGTTTTGAATGTATGCATCTATTCATCTCTCCAAACCTACATAATCTTTATGTATTATGTTCATTTCTATGTGTATTTTATTCCTCACCCTCTTCTGTGATATCCAGAGCCTCCACAGTCTGATGGATAGGGATAGCTCTCTCATGGGTGTGGCACACCCTCTCTCTGGGCCAATCACTGCTCTGCACCGACTCCACTTCCGGGTCGCTTGACCGATGGCGACCTCCCGTTCTGTCATCACCCTGGTTTTCTGATGATGGGGGACAGTGTTCTTGTTTAACCACTTGCTCCTTTTCGCCGACCTCCTCCTCCTCTTTGCACTTGTCCCCTCTGTGTTGGCGTGGCACCTCCTCTTCACAGGGAGGTGATGGAACCTTACAGTAAACAACAAAAAGTACCATTATTTTCAACCTCAATTCAGGTTAGTGACTAGTACAACTTCCATGTAAAATGCATGGCTTACAGGAGACAAATAATTTGTTTCCAAAACTACTAATTGTCCGCAGGGGTCCTATTATTTTCTGCCGTCTCAGCAAACCAAGAAATAGCGATGCCACAGTTGAGGAAATGATTATCAAATTACCAAAAATAGCAGATTCTTGTATATTGGCTATTTTTGAGCAACACCATTGTACGACAAAGTATAAATTATGGTTTATAATTAGGGCTTAGAAATTAGGTTCGGAAACTTAACATTGGTTGATTATTTCTCCCCTTCAATAATACCAATTGGTCGATTATTTCTCCCCTTCAATAATACCAATTGGTGTCAAAGTTGCAGGACCCATGCTCAGGTGCCAGTCACACACCTGCATGCATGCATCCAATTAATTACCTCTTCAGCAGGAGGCAATGGTACGTCCCTCTGGTGGCCAGGGTCTGTGGACTGTACCATTTGGGGCTGGTTAGGGGTGTTCATGCTACTCTCCTGTTCACAGAAATCCATCATCTCCAGCAGTTCTGAATCCTCAATGTCCTCCGCATGCTGACAGACACAATGGAGACATTTGCTGTCACATGGTCCAAGGGCATCATCTATGAGAATTTCAATGTACCACAAGTTCGCCATCTCTTTCACTTACTCACACGCACATTTACCTTGGCTAGTTCTTTTTGTTTCTGGTCTATCTGTCGACATTTGCAGGACGGGAAGGCCATCTGGACGAGTCTCTTCACCGTGTAGAAGTCTACTGTGTCTGCATGGATGTGACGACGCAACTCATGGAGGTCCCCACCCTGCACATACACACACACACACACACACAATTTTAACATTTTCTTCTTCTTCTTTCTTTTTCTGAATCAAACTTGCATCAGTAAATTAAAACCACGTAACTTTACCACGAGGGTTTTAGCCCAATGCCAATGCTCAGCTTCAGTACAATACATACAATTACATGGATACATAGTACAGACAGACTATAATAAGGACTAACCTCTGGGTCCAGGAAGAGGTGGCAGTGGGCCGGTTGTCCATCTCTCCCTGCCCTCCCAATTTCTTGAACGTAACTTTCAAAGCTCTGAAACAAAAAAAACATTGTTAATTTAACTGAAATTTATGCTACAATAAATAAACAATTACATAATTAAACACTTAATAGCTTTGAAAACTGTGCTTTGTGTACATCTGTTAGATGTACACAAAGAAACAGCAGTGTTTCAAAGGCAGCCACCTGAGGCCATCGGGTCTCAGGTCTAAATGGGTTAAATGTGTGTCATATAATCAAACCTTGGGCATATTGTGGTGAACTATTCCACGAACATCCGATTTATCCAAGCCCATGCCAAAAGCCACGGTAGCCACCACCACCCTCAGCTCCCCGCACATGAAGTTGTTCTGGACACGACGTCGCTCCGATGCGGACATGCCTGCATGGTACGACTCCGCCTGCCATTTTAACGCCTTACGAATCTTCTTTCTGGCTAAACACAGAGAAGGGTGAAAGGGGGATGGACAGCAGGAGAGGTTAGATAAATCTAAAAAAATAATAATATCAAAGTGTGTTTTGAGCGTAATAATTACTGTTTTGAATTTGAAACACACACACACAAACACATATATAAAGAAAGCAATAGAACTAGGTTAATCGTTTTGATGATAAAAGACAAGAAAAGTCATCCTTTACCCATGTCTTTCTTCTTCTGTCCTGCAGGATTGCTCTGAGTCTGGCTGCTGGGCTTCAAGTGAATATTTTCCTTCACTAGCACCCCCTGTAGGCAGGTCCTGAGCAGTGCCGACACACGAATAGTCTCTTCTCTTCTGGTGCAGTAGACAATGATGGAGTCCAGACAACCAAAACGATCTCCTTTCAACAGGGATACTAAAGCCTGGGAGAGAGACAGACAAGACAAGGGGGAAAAAACAAGAGAGAGAGTGAGAGGGCAAGTGGGCGATACAAAAAGTGTTATTTGGTTATTTCTTTTTTTTTTTTGTTCAAGGTTTTTTTATTTTATATTTTTACATACAGGTCAGTAATAAAAGGCATACAAAAAACAGTGAATGTATGTTACCCCTCCCACCCCCCCAAAGTTCACACTCCGAAAGAGCCACAACCCTGGTATCTTATTGTACCATTAACTCAAAGGACAATATAAACAAGTCAAAAAATAAATACAAAAAATACCAAAAAAAAAAGTTATTTGGTTATTTCAATGAGGATATAAGCCAGTGCACAGTCACAGACCATATTGTCGCTGTCGGGCAGAAACCAGCTTTCTCCATCTTTTTATTTTTTGTAATAAATCAGTGCTATTGAACACCCTTTACATCTATGTGTGGGTTTTGCAAATATTTAACCAATGAAAAGTAATAAAAGGCACTTCTGACTAAACATCCTAACTCCATTGGATCCTCAAACTGTCGGTCAAGCCACCTAACTCCAACTTTGGAGATAGTTGGGACAACTATTTAAAATCTCCTCATGAATGGTCAAAAATCTCCTCATGAATGGTCAAAAACCTCCTAACTCCACATGAGCTGTATTTGGGTAAAGTGATGATAATAAGGACACATTCAAGTATCTGACCATGTATAAAGTCACCATACCAACTTTGATGAGGCAATATTGTGTTCCATTTCCTGAAAAGTTAATAGTTAATTTCTGCCCAAAAGCCCAAGGACCGACCCCCCTACACACACACACACACACACACACAATACCTTGTCCTTCTCTCTGTCCATAGACACAGACAGCACCAGGTTAGGAGGCACCGCGGCAGACCTCACAGAGATGCCTTCCTCGTCGTTGATGTCCAGGTGGTGAGCTATGTCCAAGGCAGTGGACAACGTGGCTGTGGCAGTGAGACCCAGAAGGCAACGCACCCCCAAACGCTCTCGTAGTACCTACAAACACATATGCTGTATTTTTTAAGATTCTTTTAAGTACTAAAAATTATAATCATCTGTAGCATTAATGGGTTCCCTGAAGCAGTGGCTCTCAAAGTGGGGTCTGCGGACCCCCAGGAGTTCTTGAGGGGGTTCCAGGGGCACCTGATTGATAGTTAGGAACCAAATTGATCTTTATGGGGCTGTAACTCTGAGAGTATACAAATGGAACCAATTTTTTCTACACTCTCAAGAGTTATAGGGTTCCGTGATCTAATCTAATGCATGAATAAACTAGGGGTCCTTTAAATAAAAAGGTTTTAGAATCACTGCCCTGAAGAGACAGGTATGAGAACACTATACGCACCTTACAGAGCCTCAGGTAGCAGGGTCTGAAGTTGTGTGACCACTCGGACACACAATGCGCTTCGTCAATACAAGCGAAGGCCACAGGGGGGAGCTGCTGAGCTGTGGGCAGACAGCCTGAACCTGATCCACCGCCCCCCACCAGAGCCTCAGGGGACAGGAGCAACACACACACCTCTCCTGACTTCACCTGGAGGGACAAGTTGTTTTCAAGGCATTTATGATTGTATTAGACAGAACAGTAAAAATGAATAATTACATAAACACACACAGACAGTGATGCTGTGTGTACCTCCTTACCTTTTCAATAGCTGCTTCCCTCTGTTTCATGGACATGTTGGAGTGGATGCATGCTGCCTTCAACCCAGGTGGCAGACCAGAGACCTGCGCGCACACACACACACACGGTACAGATGAAAATTAGGCAACTCTGGCTAACTCTGGCTCATTCACGTGGATGTGAAAAACGGACATGTTGATTAATGTGCACTGTCCCCGATAAATAAATAAATAGACAAACATTGCATACTGTACAATGAGCTGGTGTGTGTGTGTTTTCTTGACACATTAGGGCCCAAATGTTCAACCTGAAACCAGTTGATTGAGGTTCGGCATGTGAAATTGGTGTAAATCCAATTAGATTTGACTAAAGATTCATTTAGTTGAGGTTAGGGAATATGGAATGAATGTAAGCAAAAGTCCCCAAAAATTAGCAAATTTAATGTGTGTGCATGTGTGCGTGTGTACCTGGTCATCCATCAGTGAGACCAGAGGGGAGACAACCAGCACGATGCTTTTAGATCTCTGAGCATACAGATAGGCTGGGAGCTGGTAACACAATGATTTACCCATCCCTGTTGACAACACAACCAGGGTAGAGAGACCTACAAGACAGGAGAGGGAGCAAAGGAGGGAGAGAAGGTAAAGGAGAGAGGAGGAGAAAATGGAGAGAAGTGTAACTACTAGCTGTTACAGGTGAAGTCTACCTAAAGAGGAGATTTCCCTAAAAATCTCCAACATTTATTTCAAGGTCAAAGTGAATGCAAGTCCCATTTCAATCCTCACAATCTGCACCTCCTCTCTTGACAGAAAGAGCATGAGTGTCTGTGTGTGTGTGCATGTGCGCGTGTGTGTACAGTACATACTGTACCTGACAGTATCCTCATAATGGCCTCCTCTTGTCCTGGTCGGAATGACTGGTAGCCAAAATCATTCAAAGCCTTGTACACATCAGCAGGTGTTGCTACACACACATATACACAAACTCAATTATTAAACTTAACATCAACAACTTTTTATTTATTTAGGACTTCACAAAATTGATGTGCAATATTATATACAGGTTCTAGGAGGTGTGTGTGTGTGTGTGTGTGTGTGTGTGTGTGTGTGTGTGTGTGTGTGTGTGTGTGTGTGTGTGTGTGTGTGTGTGTGTGTGTGTGTGTGTGTGTGTGTGTGTACCCTGGACTTTTCCATCATCTCCTACACTATACAATGGCTCCATGGGTGGAGGAGGGGCGGGCCGTTCGTCGGAGGGGCGAATCACATTCAACAGCACCTCGTCCTGTTTACTGTCCACCTTCTGGTCCTGATCTGGCTCCACAACATTTGTAGTAGGCTGAGTAACTGCAACACACACACACACACACACACACACACACACACACACACACACACACACACACACACACACACACACACACACACACACACACACACACACACACACACACACACACACACACACACACACACACACACACACACACACACACACACACACACACACACACACAAAATTGAATATGATCCATGTAAATTCTCCAAAATATGTACACACAAATATAAAGACACACCAAAAGAAAGACCAAAGAAGTGGAGCATTCACAAACCAGGTGGTAAAGATTAGAGCAAGCCCTACTGTACACCTGACAGCATACAATATGCAACACATGCAAAGTTTTACTGTTTTAAAACAGATCAGGGTAATCTCATGACTCCTGCAGCAATCATGCAACTCGTTATAAAAAGAAGCATTTGGTATGCACTGCGGGCAAGACATTTACTGTAACAATTCATGTACTGGGGAGTGCAGTTCTAAGGTATAGGCTCTAGTAACAGTAAAATCCTCAGTGTTAGTTTTTCCATTTGTACAAACCTACCTCTGCAAATGTACCCAATCCACTTGGTTACATTTTGTACACTTTCACAGTTATATTAACTCAGGATTTTATTGTGTATGTTGAACAGACAGACATACAGTACTGTACCTAGAGGTTCAGATCGCAGTGTTCCTGTTGCCCTGGCAACCTCCTCCAAGGTGGGCAGTTCAAAAGGCTCCTCTTCTACAGTGTCCGCTATCTGAGACAGAGATGGGGGAGGGGCTACAGAACAGAGGAAAAGCAGCTTGAGATGAATATCGTCGATGTCGGGTGAAAACCTTGTACGTCCAAAACTGTTACTTTTCAGGAAATTTAGAAAAGAACCAATGGATCCAATGCAGTATTTATTTATTTAGTCACATGCTTCTGTTCACTAGTTTTCATTGGTTAAATATTTATAAAACCTACAGACAGACTTAATCACTTTCACTTAAAACTTAGTAGTAGTAGAGTATTCATTTACAAAAGATGTAAAAGAAAAATTGAAACCCATTTGCTTTAATCAAAACATATACACTGCATTCTTCAGTTCTGGTATTGGACACAATTTTAGGCCACAGGAAGGGACATGAATTAGGTCTGGGTGGGTGATATGGACAAAATCTCTGTATGGTAGAGTATGTTAATACAATACAACTTATACAATTGGGGTGGTTGTATTTTGTCTCCTTGCTCTTCTATTGTCTAAATGCTGATTTAATGCATAATTCTGATTATTGTGTCAAAGGTCATGTCTCACCTAGACTAAAATGTTCAGCACTTACGCTGGAAGTTCAAGTCCGGGGTTAAAGAGGAAAGTTACATAGTGCAGCTTTAAGTGATTAAAATCAGAAAGAGACTACACTTACAGTATGTCATATCATGAAATAACAATATCCAAAATCCCAGAAGATATCTAGTCACAATATGGATGTAATCTCAATATATTTGCCCAGTTCTAATGTGAATGCATACACAGTGTGTTTCTCTTACCTGGCCCCTTGCAGTCCATGGCCCAGTGTCCAGTGCCTCCACACTTGAAACAGCTGTCACCCTGTCGATTCATCCCCCCTCTGAAACCTCCCCTGAAACCTCCCCTTCCTCTGCCAAAGCCACCCCCACCCCCAAAACGCTCTCCTTTCAGCGCAAACTTCGCCATGACCATCTGAAACACACATACACAGAAACTCACATCACTTGTAACACAGTACACTACACTAGTGAGTTAATTCTACTCACTGATATAAATATATTCTTAGAAGAGAATTACATACACAAACAGTTGTATTTTCATATTAAGTACATTGGTGAACACTCAATCCCAACTTCATCATTTACACATTTCAAATTCTATATTTGTCAAGTCATTCACACACAACAACACAAGCATCTGCTCCAATTTACCTGTTTGCGTAGGCCCAACCCTCTCATCGCGTAGCCTTTGACATGAGATTTCTTCTTTAAGTTGATCTTCACAAAGTTGGGGTCTGAATTTTTTACGACGCTGTCCAAATAAAGCAACAACAACATACATGACCACACATAATTCAGCTGGATAGCTTGGCACCCCTACTTTAGGCACGTTATAATAGGTGAACATTTGTCAAAAATAGCTGATCTACAAACTCACAATGCAACGTGTTGTGACCATGTAGATCAGCTATTTTCGATCCTACATCCTACTTCCTAGGACTGAATACCAATTTGAGCTCACCTGGGTCTAACAATCTGAATGTGTCGTGATTTGTTTGCTTTGGCATCCTCTTCATCCACCTCTCCAAACAAGTTCTCCTGGGGGGCCTTAACATAAAGGTAAATGCATTTACATAATAAATACAAAATATTTGTTATATTATTATGGAACGTACTGTATGCAGAATTGTATTATGCTGTCACGTTTTACAGGAACACTGGGGTGAAATAGAGAAAGAAAGAAAGAAATGCTTACTTTAGCAAGTGGCTTGATGTCTTTCTTCTCTTCTTCATCTTCATCTTCCTCTTCCTCTCCCGTCTTTCTTCTCCTCTTCTTCTTCCCTCCCTCTCCGGCTGGTGTTGTGTTTCCATCAGAACCCGCCTCCTTCTTCTTTCTGCTGGTCCGCTGCCTCTTCTTCACCCCACCCTCCTCTGCCACCTCTCCTTCTGTGTCCTCTCCCTCTCTCTGTCTCTTCGCCCCTCTCTTCTTCTTGACTCCTTTCGTTTCCGGCAGGGCCCCATCGTCCACGTCCCCCTGTCCTCCTTCAACGCCCTCCCCTCCTTCTCCTCCTGCCATCGCTTTCTTCTTTCCTCCTCGTCTCCGGCTTTGTGGGGCAGGTTTAGACGTAGCAGCATGGACCTCTCTGTTCTCGTCTCCATCCTCTCTTCTTTCACTCTCTTCCTGTCCTTTCTTTTGTCTTTTCCCTCCTTTTCTTCCTCTGTCACCTTCTGTTCCTTCTTCTCGTCCTACTCCTCCAGATGCAGTCTCTCCTAATCCTGTCGCCGTGTCCCCTCCTCCTCTCACTCCTTCTTCCTCCATCTCTCTTGTTTCTTGTATTATTCTCTCCAGCTCTAACTCCCTTGTTTCTTGTCTTGTTCTCTCCAGCTCTACCTCTCTTTCTTGTCTTATTCTCTCCAGCTCTACCTCTCTTTTTTGTCTTATTCTCTCCAGCTCTGCTTCTCGGTTGCCTGCCACGGGCTTCTCCCCTTCCGCCACCTCTCCGAACACCTGACATCTCTCCAGCCAGCCTCGGTCCAACAAACTCAGCCTGCTGACCAGGGCCGACCGGCCGCCCCCCTGCAGGCCCTCTCTCCCTCCACTGAAAGCATCTGAAGATTCTCCTCCTCTCAAGACCCCTAATGCGTGGGAATTATCTAAAAGACCTGCATCTCCTTGCGAAGTCCCAGCATTCTGGTCATCTCCTTGGGAAATAGCAAGACTTTCCCCATGTCCTTTCAAGCCGCTTAAAGCTCCTGTGCGTCCTGGGGGAGATTCAGTCACAGTCGATTTGGTTGGAGACCAAGATAAACTGGGAGCATTGCGCTTACCAGCAGTAATACTCACACTCTCACTATTACTACCATTGTCTCTAATAGTAGAACTAACGGGTTCATCACAAGACATGAGAGCAGGATCGAAGACTTCAAATGGTGCTTCAGGCTCCGTTGGACATAGCGTCTTCATAGCCAAAGACCCTGGGCAGGTATTGGCTCGTCTATGGAGAGAGGAGCATGTGAATTCAAACGAACCCCCTTAAAGTATCAGTTTGTTGGGGTACATGATGGCTACAGTAGATTATGTTGACAGTTTATAGCTCCAGTCCTCCATGACATGGTCTGTTTAAAAGTCTGTAATATAAAAGCCATTCTTATAGTACATAGGCCTGCACAGTAAAATCCTCACTGTTAATTTATATACTATTTACAGGTCCATTTGGTTACGTTTGCAAGAGCATTAAGAGTTAAATGAACACTCATTCCTTAACTGTGTATATTCATACACCTTAAAAAAAAGGTTTTTAATGACCTTGGAGTGAAGGGGCTTGACCTTGGAGTGAAGGGGCTTGACTTGGCTGGAGTGGCCAGGGTGAGAGGAGTGGAGGCGGCTGTTGCAGCAGGGCTGCCTGGTTGTCCTCCTGTCTGTCTGTCCTTCCAGGACTTGAGGGGAGTACGTCCAGGAGTCAAAGACTTCTTCAATGAGGCAGGCCTCTCCTAGACAAACAAAAAGAATAAGAATAACAATAATATTTTTTTTTAAGTTTTGTTTTGACATTTATATAACCAGGGAGATCTGGCCAAGACAGACATGCAGCATAATTAAAAAACAAAAGGAGACAGAAATAAAATAAATCACATTTCAGAAGAGAATTCTACAGTACAGTAGATGCAAAAACATTGACACATCTGCCACTACTTCTTTCATTTTGGATTAAAAAGCATTTCGCTCATGTTACAAAGAAATCCAATAAAAAGAGTATTTTTTTTTTTTAAAGAATTTTGTGAAATTAATCGATTTAGTTTCAAGTCATTCTGTATTCCATCTCCATGGTGAAAAATACGCAAATGACCTTTTCACCATTTCAGACAGCATAAAGCACTCCTGACTGAGAGCGCAATATGGAAGCAGAACAAGAATTGCCTTATGTATGGTATAAAGCGTTTTTTGCAGTGTATTTGCATCCATTATAAATTAGTTAGTCAATGCATTCAGAATAGATTCAATAATATTTTCAAAGCCATTAACTTATCTCTGTGATCAACTGTTTTGCTTTCTTTTTCAAAAGACTTAAAACATGTTAAGCTCAAAGTGGCTGTAGCCTATAAAGTCTAAACCGAAATTATTAAGCACATTTTCATTTCTCTCTCCCTTTTTGACTCTTTTGCCTTTCTCTCGCTCCCTCCCATTACTTCCTACCTTAGAAGTGAGAGAAGTCAGATTGCTTTTCAGCTTCATTCCGTAGTACTGGGAAGAGGCCTGAAGACCCTCTCTGTCCTGCGGGGTGAGACTAGGAGAGGGCACGGGCCGACTGCTGCGATTCAGATGAGAACCCCAACAACCCGACTCCTGAATGGACGGACAGGTAGAGATAGATGTTTGGATGGATATAGGGATGAACAGGTGGACATGAAGGTAATGGGAGAGAGAGACAGTGATACAGTAGTATAGACACAACGCAAGGAAGAGAAACCGCACCTCAGAGCGCAAGACAGTACACAGAAAAATCTTCTGTGTTAATTCAACTCTGAGAGTGTACAAATATAGTTTGGTTAGTCAGTGGCTCCACACATGTCCGAGTTCCAAACGGATAAAACAACACTGAGGATTGTACTGTGTAGCATCATTGGAATCAAATTCAGACTGAGAACATGAATACATTTAAGCTAACAAGTTGTGATGCATAGTTCTCTTCCAGTTTACTTTGGATTGCACTTAACTCTTGTCCATCCGTTTCCTCACAGACGACACTCACACTCACACTCACTCACTCCCTCCCTCGCTCTCTCTCACACACACAGTAAAGGTACCTTTGGATCTGTGTTGGTCTCAGCTGTAGACCTGGGCTCAGTGTGTCCATTGCTCCCATTATTAATGCTGCTGTTCTCCTTGGCTTGTTTCAGATTACGATATTCTTTATACAACTCTGAAATGCATACACAATAATCATCATCATCATCATCATCACCATCACTCCAGATGCCTCAGAGTATGTGTTTGATTTGGTTTTACTTCCAACAATGCATCTGTGTAATTATTAATCTTCTTATAATATCTAATTAGACTAAGAATTAGAATTGAATACTAAACTGCAATGAGTGCTATACTCACTCTTAGTTTCTTCTGGGGCTTGGTCAATGTCCTCCTGTGACACACAGAACATCACCTCAATTTTAACATGCTGTAGATATCATACTCTGCATATCACTTATGCTGTTTTCAATTTCTGTTAGTATATTATGTTTTTTATTTTATCTAAAACAATCCCCCAGCACATGTATAGACAGAAAAAATGATAATAATAGTGACATTAATAATAATAAACCAAATCAATACAATATAACATAAATGTCAAAACAAAAAAAAAGAATATAAGTTGAAAGAATACATCTTTCAACCTAAAAACTTTGTTTCACCGATCCTTTTATAGGTGAAAAAAAACTAAAAGGATGCTGTTGCTGTTTTAAATTTCAAGAGCAATGTTTCAACTACATTGAGTAAAACCACTAAGATACTTACAACACCCAATAGGGTAACTTAACTTTATAATGTGGTCGTTATGATACACATACAGACGTACGTTATCCAATATTCTTTTCACCACTGTGGACTTTTGTTTATTATTACCTTATTGGGTTTCCTTTCATGTTGTCCGACAAACGATTGCTCCCAGTCTTTTAGAAGAATCTTCACCTCATTGTAGCGATCCATGTCGACCACTGATATTCTCCTGGTAACTTTAGTTTAATAACATGTCAGTCGCTTCATTCACCGACTGAAGTGCTGTTCTTGTAGCGTAGTTTACTGTGTGCTGTGCTGCTTTTCAGTGAAGAGATTTGGTGTAGGGGGGAACTGCGATCACTGCAGTGTTTACAGATCCTTCTAGTTGTGCTGCAGGACTTCCGCGATCATTTTCGCGCGCTGGGTGACTGACGGCCATGTTGCCAGGTTTGACTTTATCCCCTAACTAAATCATGCCAAAATTCCAGTTTCAAGTTTTTTGTAAAAGAGTATGATATGGTAAAAATGGTAAGTGATCAGCCTGAAGAGAGTGTTTACTGGGGTCTGTGCTGCTTAATTAAATTACATTCCATTATTGTGTCGAACAATCAACTATATATAATACAATATATAACCAGCAATTAGCAAATCATTCAAGTAAAGACGGTGCTACCCACACACTTTTTCACTGATCTCGAGTATGCTGCCACCCTCAGGCAAACGTTACACCTTCTTCCTTTTGGTGTTTAACGGTGGCTGGCAGGCAGAATCCTATGTGTTGCATTACTGCCACCCTCTGGAGTTAGTTAACTCCTACAGTGTCCAGTTAGTTAGATAAAAGTATCTGATCAGCTTTCTTTGGAGAGAACAGGACATCCTACCATAGATACTTCCACCACACTCCAGTTGTATACCCTTTTGCCTTCTTCTCCTCCAGCTCTTTTCCCACCATCATGTTCTTTCTTTCCGTCGTCGTCATCATTCATCATAACCTTTATTTAAACTCGGAGTTACAGTTGGGGGGCAGGCCCTCGTTTTCAATGTAGTCGAGGTAACAATACAGAACACAATACTCAACAGGTAATTCACATACAACAATAATTAAAACACATAAATCAGAAGACAGAAAATACTCAAAATCTTAAACAGCTAAACCAAAAAATGTAATAAGCTAAGTTACATTGTTGAACAAGTGTCAGAAACCATTGACCTGAATTGACCCAAAGAAGGAAGTGAACTGATTTTTAAGGACTTCTGAAGCTCATTCCATGCAGATGGAGCACTGACAGAGAATGCTGCCTTGCATAGCTCTGTTTGACCAAGAGGAAACCTGAGCATCAGGAAGTCACCCGAGCGGGTCAACATAGAACAAATATACTTTTCCTGCAGGTAACAAGCACGTGTTCTACTGTTTGTGGTGCGTGACAATGCTCACACAGTACAGTTGGGTGCTTCCCTATAATGTGTAATCTTATTACTGGGTCTTCCTATTCGTAGACTGGTCATTATACGTCCGTTCAGCCCGCCCAGAATACATGTAAAAGTGTCCAGCTAACCAGCCAACCCCCCCTCCCCTCTTCATTCTTGTGAAATAATTATAATGTTTTCATACTGGTTAAAAAAGTGTGTATGAAAAAGAATGAAAGGAAAACTCACAATAACAAAGGAAAACACCATGCTTTATTTTTAGACAGCAACGTGTATAAAACGGTCAATGGTGTACAGCAAATCAAACCACCAGGTCTCGAGTTTGAAGGGTAGAGGGAAGCATAATTCATATTTATAGTGTTGTGACTGGTCCATTTACTCCAGTTGAGATACCTCATGGAAGTACGCAGCAAGCAGCTTGATACCCTGAATGTAGTTGGTTCTGAAAATAGAGAAACAATAGGGAAGGTATTGTATCATACAAATTATACATTAACCACTAGAAAATAGCAACAGAATAGGCAAATTAATAATAAATACATTTAGTTACTCAAGATACAAATTTAGCCATCTCTGTCAAGAAGTAGCCTTAGCTTTCTTTCTAGTTTCATACATGCAGTGGGTCATATAGAAACAGGTTAAATCATCGTCAAAATGTATTTTTGTTTCAAAGTTGTTTGTGGGCATTTCTGAGCCTTTATTTGATAGATACATAGCGAAGAGAGACAGAAAACAAAGAGAGAGAGCAGGGTAAGTGAATCGAACCAGGGACTCGCTATCAGTCATTAGAGCCCATGTGGTATGGTATGTGCCTGGCCCCTGACCACTCGGCTATCGGGTCACCCAACTTTTTCTGTGTGCTACTGTACCTGTTAATTTTCTCATTCTGAGAGTGAGCCCCATCATCACAGGATCCCATAGGGAGCAACATGACATTTTTTCCTGTGGCCTCCTGGAAGGTCAGAGTAACTGGAATGCTACCGCCCTCACGAGTAAGGTCAGGCTCCACACCAAACACTACCAGCCAGTAAGGAAGTAGAAAGGAAGTATACAAGTCAAAATATGGGCAAAAAAATAATAATAATAATAAAAAAATCAGATGAACCCTAGCGTCCCCATTACAAAATAGCTATTTTCAGTGAAGAGATTTGGTGTAGGGGGGAGGAGGGGGCCAAGTATAGACACCTGGGGGACCCCAGTTTGCTAAGTATATAGGGTGTAGGTGGTTAAATGGTATAGAATGTACTTGTGAAGAATAACTAGATAACTGTATTCATGCCCTCTTTCTTTAACACTTCTGTCCGTGACAAGACATCACAAGGTAAAGTTAGGTGGTCTACATTTTAATTCTCATGCCATATGTACCTGTCTTCAAGGCCTTACGACCAGCCATGTAGTGGGGGTGGTCGAAGTCAGACACCCACGCCTTGGCCCCGTGGCCCATGTAAACCTTTAGTTTGTTAGGACTTTCCAATTCAGCAAACTTCTTCTGTAGATAACCGATAACCTGGACAAGACCGGAAAAAGGGATATCATAGGTTGGATAAGTTAGGTGATACTATATTATGTATTGATAAGAATTATTGATGAGATAAACAGAGCTTAAGAAGTGCTTCTGTAAGCAGAGTATTGCAGATGCTATGTTTGTAAAATGCTTTTCTGTTTTTTCCACAAATGCATACTGTAGGCAATACATCCCAAAAGTATGGTGAAAGTACCGCAAAAGCATAACGAAAACACCAAAAGCATAACAAAAAAAATAAAGAAGCTTTTTTTTCAATTGACAAAGCACCCTTCTCAAAATGGCGGATGCATTTATGATTTTATTTTTAAGATGATTTTTTTCTGCTTTATTTTGATAGCGACAGCGATAGAGAGACAGGAAAGCCAGACAGATGAGGGGAATGGCACACACAGTCCGGCCAGCCGGAAATCAACCAGAGACATACTGTATAAGGCATTTTGCACCATTTGGTACTGTATGCCCCCTAACGATCCAGCTATTACCCGATTTATGATATTTTAAAATGTACCTTTTTCTCCACAACATCGGGGTCCATGTCTGGAACTAGGCGAATGGAGAACTTTCCGATGACCTTGCGGGGGATAACCGTCTTGGCCCCACCTTCGGAGAAAGCTCCCTCAATACCATGGAGAGAGAGAGATGGATATCTCCAGCGGTGCATTAAGATTTGCTCCTACAGGCAAAGTAGACAAGAATCATCATTATTTCTTTGTTAATTATCCCTACAACAATACTTGCTCTTTTTTTACTAAAATATATAGCAATGTCATGAAATTACTCCAAACTCCTTACAGTACCTTGGTGTCATGAAGCAGCTTTTGAGCCCCGAGATCCTTGCGGTACTCCTCCGTGTCAAAGTCGATCTTCTCATACAGCTGTTTCTCCGCGTCTGTAACCGGGGCCACGTCTTCATACATTCCTGGAACCAAGATCCTTCCCTTCTTATCCACCAAGGAGCCTGATTGGTTATAACAAACACAGTCAGAGACACCATGTATTATTTAGAACTCAACGGGATACAATTCTATCACCAGAATGTTTAGCTTTGGCATAGCCACTGAGCTCAGAGACACTGCATTAAGCTTCAGAAAAGTGGCGTGACTTGCCCATGAGTGCGATGAGGTCAGTCATGGCTTCATGAACAGAGCCACCAAATACTCCAGAGTGGAGATCCTTGTCACAGCACCCCATCTAGGATTTAGGAAACAAAAGCAGTCATTAAAAAATTAAATACAATCTCACTTTTCAATCAACTCCTTTGACCCGATGCCACTACTAAAACCAAAGCAGCACAACACTTATAACACAATACCTCGATGAAGAAATAGCAGATGCCTCTCAAGCCGTAAGTGATGCAGGGTTTGGTCTTGCCCAGCCAGTAGTTGTCTGAGATGCAGACGTAATCCACGTCTTTTAAGAAGGTGTCTTTACGAGAGAAAATCAGTTCGTCTAGGCCCTCAGATCCAGACTCCTCCATCCCTTCAAAGCAGAACTTGACGTTGACCGGAAGCTCCTGATCCATGATGCAAAGAGTAAAAAAAAAGAGAAAGAGAAAGAAGAAATAAAACCTTTAAGAGATTGTGAAAATGCTTAATCCTCATCTCCTTATAGAGTTGGATTTTCAAAATGCAAACCAAACAAACGATAAATAAATAAAAGCCTCAATAGACCCAATAACTTGATTATACTGGAGGCAAAAGTCAGAACGACAGAATACAAAGAATAAAACGTTGTTCAAATGGATCATTTTGAACTGAACCCATAGAGCTTTGAAAACAGTGGATTCATGGTCTGCTTGCGTCTCTAGTCTACAATATCACTAATTTCACTTTATTTGGGTTAGTCCTGGCAAATTAGTTCAATCATTAATGCTGGGTGTGATGCAATGATAAGAAACACCATATGAGCACATATTTTACCCGAAGACCTTTGACCACATTGACGACATTGAAGGGTGGTTAACATGTGGAGAGGAAGACATGAAAAGTTTCAAAAAGGGGGACAGAAAATGTATTTGTTGGAAAAAGAAACATTCAGACCACAAAAGTTCAACTATGTTTTGCAGACCACAGACCCACATTCCATTAGAAATTATCTAGTTTAGTTTTGTCCTATCTGGCACTATGCTGTCTCTTTCTGTCAAATGGCAGATGTCTCATTATGGATGGAAAGATCATTCCACTTGCCATTTTCATAGCAAACAAACACAAAGCAATGGATGACCCATTGCTGTAATAGGGCTCCAAAGTTTATGGTGTGGGCGTAGCACCAGTGAATTCTTCAAGCCAGCCAAGGCAGCCATTAGTGATTCCTTGTATCAGTTCTTGTCATCTATTTTCTAGACGCTAGTAGTTCATATATTATGTATATTATTTAGATAACCATACCATACTGTTTGCTTGACCGCAAATGCTAATAGTGTTACTTCATTCTTTTCCTGGTATCCCAGTTACTTTGTATTGTTTTCTTAACCTACTGTATATGACCATGTAAGTAAAGGCCAACGTGGAGAAGGTCACAGGCCAGTCCGTCCCAAGGGACAGGTAAACACCACTTGGTAGGGCCTTGTCCTTTTGTAGAATAGGGTTTATGCCATTTACTATGATCTTGCGCTCTGGATAAAAGCATCTGCTAAATGCCTAAATTGTAAATTGGATTAGATCTACAGCTGTAGACCAAGCTAAACCAGAACCTGTGATACCTTCTTGTTACCATTACCTTCTGAATCTTCTGGTAAGCCTCAATACAGTTCAACCAGCCCAGCACTGGACCCTTGTCATCTGTGGAACCTCGTCCATAGAGCTTCCCTGCAGAGTGATTAAGGGAAATGTATTAAGGGTCATTGTCACACAACCCTGTTGACAAGTGTCTCTATAAAGATGTCACAATTTAATAATAAGTGTTGCTTGACACTTTTGTCTAATTGTCTTTTTTTCCTAATTTACCTATTAGGTGATTGTGATTCTTTGATGTTATTATAAGTATAACAGTAAAGGAGGAGAAATCTAATGTATTTCTGTTACACTAGAATATAGACATTTGAGTGCTTTACAAGCAGCACTGAAGCAGAACTGAAAGAGGCAGTGTCTGTCATTGCCAACTCATCAAACATGAAACTGATCTCAACAGAAAAAAGGATATGGCACTATCTCTCAGCTGACTGTCACCAGACAGTAAATCCCTTAAGCAAAAAAAGAAAGGGAAACGAGTGGAAAGAATGTGTGCTGACACACAGTCTGAAGCCAGCAATTTTGCACGTGTGCACTAAGCTAAATCAGTGTACAATGTGTACGACACAATGCATTGTGTTGTACATAAATACATTTCACTCTGCCATTTCGGATAAGTTCGGGATTATGTAATACTGAACTTGTGGGACAGTTATTAATGGATAAGTAAGTCATTAGCTAAGGTAATTAAATGCCCCTTGATCTGAAAATCACAGTTAAAGTAATTAAGAACATAATAGTTCTGGCCTACAGGTACACAAGGTAGCTGAAGTGGACTTTGGAAATACGTAATAAACTAAGACATGATCTGGACTGGAGTATTTGATTAATGTTAAAAGAGAGCTTAAACAAGTTACATGTTTGATTTTGGCTGGAATTTCTGTTGGTCTAAGAAGAGTTTTACCAGCTCAGTGGCCTTGTGGTTAGAGTGTCCTGAGACTTGTAGGTCGGGGTTCGATCCCTGGCCGGGTCATACCAAAGACTCTAAAAAAGGGACCCAATACCTCCCTGCTTAGCACCAGGCATCAAGGGTTGGATTGGGGTAAGTCCCTGCGACATACTAGCCATGTCCAGGGGGTGGACTTGTACATCAAGCTGACTCACGCTAAGGAAACAGGAGATAGTCTCCTGCCCTATGGGCCTCAGGGCTCTGCAAGGCTGACTTAAGAAGGATTTACCCAGTAAATTCAGGTGTGACAGGTCTGACAGCACACTGAACTGGAACTGAAGTGGAGAGTAGATAGGAAAACTGAACACAGAAGAGAGACCTGAGGAAAATAATTAACCAGGTCTGGTCTCACCATCTTTCTCCACCAGAGTAAAAGGCTCTGTATCCCAGCCATCATCAATGGCTGCTGGCTGGACATCAAGGTGACCATAGACACACACAGTCTTCTTCTTTGGGTCTGAGCCCAAATGCCCCAGGATGATAGGGGGCAAGGGAATCTCCTCTCCAGAAGGAAGCTGAATGAATGAATAACATCATTAATAATAACAATAATAACAGCAACATTAATAATCGCAGTATGATACTATACTATGTATATATATATATATATATATATAAATAAATGAGAGAAATAACAGCATGTCTGACCTTCTGTTTGCCAATGTCCACCATCTCCACCGTACCCCCCAGCCTCTCAATGTCTTTGGCTGCGATCTCCATCATCTTCTTGATCTCCCCACGCTTCTCAGGCCATGCTGACACACTCTGAACTCCCACCCATTGGGCTAGGCGCTGGGTAAGAAAACAAAAAATAAATAAATAAAAATCACATTTTCTTTTTTATCACAGCCCTATATAATTTTTTGTATGACAAAATAGCCTACAATCTACAATCTCACAAAGAGCGGGACTTTGAAAACATTTGACAGATTTTCAACATTTTTTAAAAAGTGTGCCTAATGACCAAAATGCCCAAAACAGAGATGCCAGGTTGAAAATTGTTAATGCTGTAATTTAGCTCTCAAACACTGAGGACAGCGAGGACAAAGACTGCAGATTTCTCCATTTAGCAATGAATGATATAGTCTACCTCGGTTTATAATGTCAAATGAAATTAATCACTCTCTGCTCTTACCTCAATGTACAGCTCCTGATGTTCATCCACATATTTGAAAAGTGCCGATAGATCAGCCATTTTTGCTAGTGACAGCCGCTGTGGGGAGACAGGTGACCTGGGTGACAGTTAAAGTGTGTGAGACTTTGCCTGACTCTCCAATCTCTCTTTATGTGAGGACAAAGACCACACCTCCTTCAAATGTGCTGATGACAGTATTTCGAGTTTCCTTTATCATGCATTCCAGTGGTTGACTGATCAGAGTCCTACAGATAGCTAAAAGGTCTGTGGCCATAATTGGCTCGTCTGTGTCATCACAGTTCCAGCTGGATTGTGATGAATGCCGGACATTAGTCCTACTGTATATAGTTATATGTCAATTATATGCCCTGCAAGACCAAGTAAAATACCACAAGTAAAATGCTAATTTTGGTATGACTTGACAGCAGTGTTAAGATCTCACAATTGTGGCCCTGTAGCTATACCATGTAGGTCTCATCAGTGGTGGGAAAAGTACTACATTGTTTTACGTAAGTAAAAGTATCTATACCATCATGTAGAAATACTCTGTTACAAGTGAAAGTCCATCATTCAAAATGTACTTGAGTAAAAGTACAAAAGTATTGGCATCAAAATATACTTAATACTTAAATATACTGTATATAGGGCTGAAGTGGTTCATGTATACGTTTTGTAATAATAATCTAAATCTACAAAGCAGTAACTAAACTTTTCGAATAATAGTTATAAGTACAACATTTGGCTCTGAGATGTAGTGGAGTAGAAGTAAAAGGGTTGGAAATTGGAAATACTCCAGTAAAGTAAAAGTACCTCAAAATTGTACTTAAGTACAGTACTTAAGTAAATGTACTTAGGTACTTTCCACCACTGGGTCTCATTTATCTTGTGCTCCTGCAAAATGCTCCTGCAGTACTAACAGTCTGCCATTAATTCAAAACCTTACAGGTGACAAAAGAGATAAGCTATAAGAATATTTAACTAACTCTCAAAGTAAAGAGCAAAACATTGTCCAACCAAGAGAGCCTCAGACAACTTTCTGTTCAGGTCCATGTGTTGAAAAATAAACTATTTTTTACAGAATAAGTGTATAAAAGAACATTTTCCATTGGAAACTGACATAAAAACCTGACCTTACGAGAAAGAGTATGTGCACATTGCACATTATCTCTCACAAAACACACAGCAACAGAAAAGCAGTTAATTACACAGTAATAACATAATTTAAAAACTGCATTTAAATCTTGTTTTAGCTTTCTTTAAAAGTGTATAATATAAGCTACACCAGTGGTTCTCAACCTGTGGGTCGGGACCCCACATTCTTTTGGGGGGGTCCCCAGATGGCAGTGATCAAGTGACAATTTGAGGACTTTTAAGACCTTTTTAATACATAAAAGAAAGAAAGGAAAAAATACCATTACTGCATCAAAAGTCATCAACAAACTACTACAAAAACTGGTCAAACATTGGCCAAATTGTCAAATAATATAAGACACAGGCAAAAATTGTGAAAATAGCCGATCTACAAGATCACAACGCCTCCTGTTGCGAGGCGTTGTGAGCTTGTAGATCGGCTATTTTCACAATATTCATCTGTGGAACCGAATCAAACAAAATGTAATGCCTCAAATCCTACAATTCCAAGTGGTGCATGTCGGGGTCGGGGGTCCCCAGTTCAAATGTGATTATTTTGGGGGGTCGCGGCCTGAAAAGGCTGAGAACCACTGAGCTACACCATGGGTGTGCTGATGTACAGTAGCAGATTTTTAGCCGTGCGGCAGAATGGAAAAACGGACCAATTTCCTAACTGCATATAGTTAGATGATAGCGACCAAGACAGCTGTCATATCACTGAAGAAACATGCTATGCTAAGTTACCATCTACAATCAAATACACATTAAGTTACATTAACAGTGCCGGGACACTTCTGCAAACTCACTCACTTTGTTGTTTCCACACGGCTGTTTTAAACGTGACACCTTTCCGGTCGCCGCCGCCGCTTCCTGTTTTGCACCGACGCATGATTTACAGTGTTGCCATGTCGGCTTATTATAAGCGACTTTGGGCTTACTTTTCTGTAAAGTTGGCTTGCTTGTTTTGTGCCCAGGCCAGGGAGCATTTGTGTTAGAATGTTTCAACAATATTCCAAATATTGTTAAGCTTGTAGTTCAGCAATTTTCAACGCGGTCTATGGACTTTTGGAGAGTGAAAGAAAAAAGGAGTAATTTAAATACGTCTCATGCATTTCATGCGTTAACTGTTGTATGCATCGTTCGAGCGTGCCAGCCTTTTACACATCCATGCAAATGGATGGATTTATGACGCACAAATTATAAGTTCTGGCCACGATATTATATTATAATATTAAGAGTGGGTCATGCTCAAACTGTAAAATGATCTGAAGTATCTTCCATAAAACGCTAGTTTTTCATAAGATACGTGAAAACTGCTACGCGTAAATCTTCACCGCGTTAGAAACAATTCCAGAACCAAGAAAACGGGCCACCAAAAGAGTGGGCATCTTTGAAAACTGGGCACCAAAACTGAGTGGCACCTACTGTAGGTCTACGTCACAAGACTTTTTAAGTAGCCCAAGACATCAAGAGAGTCCACATCAATATATTTTAAATACAATAAAACAAAAAATCATTAAGGCCCAATAACAAAAGCTTGAATGTTAACTCAACAAGGGAGACAAAGTATTGTTGGACGAGTAAAGGTCATCAGCTTTATTGGACACGTAAATGGAATCAAAAGTAAAGAAAAAAAAGCTGCAATGATAGGCAGATCCTTTGCCATCTGCAGCTTTCCCAGTCACCTGCAAGTCCTCCCTCATCGCATCCATAAACCTCTTTGAATTTCCTCTTCTCTTGCAGCTCCAACTTAAGCATCCTTCGCCCAATGTATGCCCAATGTAAACCCCATCTGCACATGTTCAAACAATCTTCCCTAGCTTTATCCCCAATAAACCTGCTAAGCTGGTCTGATCATCTTATGTACTGAATGTAGTAATTTCTGATCTTGCTCAGTCCAAATAAGTAGCATTGTTATGCCACTTCCATGACATAAGTTAAAGCCATCTCCAATTGGCTGGCTTTATGTAGAACAGCAAATAACAACAAATAGTATAGCATATCATGGTTTAGGAAACAGTGGTAGTGTAGAGAACTACTTTCCCAAATAAAGTCTTGCTTTTAACCCCTGCTTTTGCATTTTTCCACCCCTTCCCAAGCTTCTCGCCAATATTACTTGCAAAGCAATATTTGCAAGCATGGCAAAATTCTGTGAGGGCAGGCATACAGAATATCATCCCCCTTACAACACCATGTGAGAGTTTTAGAACTCTTACTGTACTAGCATCTTCTAGTAAATAAATAGCCCAAGGCATAGAATTCTTTTAAAACATTTTATTTTCCCCATACACACTGCAACAGGTCTTGATCCACTATCTGGGAATAGTAGTAGAATCTCCTAGCCGTGGCCGTTGCTAGAAAGAGAAAATGGATTAGAGACACGAGACAACATTGGTCATCATCTTGCCAATTAACCCTTTCAGACCGAGAACGCATCTGTGTCATGTTAGATTTATTTGGGCTATTCAAAAATAGCAGATCTACAAGCTCGTATATCTGCCATTTTTTGTTAAAATTGTGAAAATGTGTGCAAATGTTTGAATATCCATAGCGAACATTTTTAACTCTGTTAAAACTTCTGGGGGGTACCTGGAACAAAATATTTTGAGATGGGGGTCCGTGGCCAAAATTCATACAATTTTGGGAGCCCTTGACATGAAAAGGTTTGAGAACCACCGATTATAGCAACATATTTTTTTTTTTTGAAAAAACTGTTAGGATTTAGAAGACATGTGTAGAATCCCCCAGAAGCAAAGATTTGAGTTATAAATGTTTGCTTTGATAATATATACACACACGTTAATTTTCAAGATTTTTCAAAGATGGCAGATATACAAGCTCATAGCGCGTCACCGAGTGCCGTGCTATGAGCTTGTACATCTGCCATTTTTGAATAGCCCAAAGAAATCTAAAATGACAGATGCTTCCTCGGTCTAAAGGTTAAAAAATATGTTCCACTCACCCTTCCATCAAAGCACCGCTCCTCACATGGCCCTTCTACTGGCATACACAGCTCCGTGGAGCACATGAAGTAGATCTGTATGGGGAATGAATGCAAATTTGCTCAAGCCAGTTCAAGTTTGCACAAAGAGAAAAGAGGAGTCTGCAATCCATGTGTGCGTAGTCGGACATAGTTTGCCAGCAAAGAATCTAAACGTCCATAAAACAATCTTATGTACGACCTGGGTACCACTCAAGTAAGCCTGTTGATACATTGAATTCAAATTGCTCAGTGATAGTAAACTGCCATGATAATGAACATTTAGGCTACATAAACATAATCTTCTAAAGACACCTGTGCCTTTAGTGATAAAAAAATATAAGGCATCTGAAGCTGTGTGGCCAGTCATGTCTAGAATAACTGTAGCTCCACTAGCACTACAGTCCCATTATTTACTCTGAAGTCCGACTCACGTCTTCGTCGAGGTACTTGTTGGTTTTCAGATCCATGAACTGAAACGCATCAACCATAAAGCGCCTTGTGTAGCGATTTGTTGAGTCAGTGACTTTAAGGATGGCCACGGCTGGGTCAAAAGGGTTGGAACACCTATAAAGATAAACTTGTAAGTCAGGTGATTCTTTATTAAAAAAAAAAAAAAACATTAAGCTTGCTTGTGCATATTGAGCAGTGAGGTGTTATTGTACATAAGTCAGTTTCTCTTACCCTTCATAAATGAGCACAAGAGCATTTGAGGCAGAGCGGGGATAAGCAAGACAGTAGTTAACCAGCAGCACAGCTTTTGGTTGTGGAGACCTCAAGCGCACTTCCAGGTACACTGGACTGCCAAGGAGTAGTCTCAGAGGTAGGTGGTCATCCTTTACGTAGCTGGTGAAAGTTGCATCTGTTGGCAGAAATTTTGTTTTAGGTCAGTTCTGTACATACTGACATTGACTACTCTACATCCAGTAAACATTGCCCAAGACTAGTGTTCATCAATCCAGGACACCCAACCTGTAGCGAGCCTCAGCTGAACTGCAAACAGGCCATCAGAGACAAGCCGTGAAGGGGCTGTTGAAAGGGGCGTTTTGACCATGAACCCAACGCTGACTAGTGATGACGGGCTAGCAGGGCCACCGGCATCATAGCGGCACTCAATCGCGAATCTGCAACGCAACAGAAAGAGTCTTAACACTGGCAATTCTAATCTAGATTAAACAATTCTGATCTAGATTAAACAGCAAAAAACTCATTATAGTGAAAGAAGCAATTAACACAAGACCAATCCTAAAAGTTGCTTTTGAAGTTCAATGTGAATTTTAGGTAACAAAAGTGCATACAGTACTGTAGCTCCTCAAGGCAACCTCACCTCAAAGGACTACTTCTGGTGATGAGACCATACTTGAGGCTCAGGGCACTGACAATAGTTCGCACTTCAGCCAGATAAATGTTTGTCCCACCAACTTGCTGAATCGGGGAGAAATTATTTGAGAAGGTGGCATTCAAGTCCATAACAGCAGTTCAATTGTTCCATGGTGCAAAATTGCATTAGAGACATTAAAACTTACATAGACATGAGTTCCACATTCATGGATTGAGAACTTGAAGATGGCAAACATTTCATTAACAATGACTGGTTTACAGCTTTTGCCTTTTGAAAGAGCAAGCCTTCTGGGATCCACACGGTTGCGTGTAGAAGAGTCACGGTGAATGGCAAAGACAAAGTGTTGATCTTTAGTGCACTCTGGGGGTTAAGGCGAGAGCACCATTAATGAAACACAAACTAGACTATGTAGGATTTTGCAGAGTAAGTATTGACAGTATTGATTATGTCAAGCTCTTAATTCCCGTTTTTTGGCATTGTGCCCAAAAAAAGCCATGCCCAAAAGGTTTCAACACCAGGTTGAAATTAGTTTCACATCACACATGTTAATAGCCCTCCCAGAGAACAGCCTCACCATCCATTGGATAGAAGCAGGTAGAGGAAGCAGAATCAAAACAGCAGCCCGCTTGTTCACAGTCTGGGACTGTGGGTTGTGCTGTCACAGAGCCACATCGTACCCGCTGGTTCTTACGGACACCACAATCTGAAAAGAAGTTATACCATTAAATCATTTTACACCATCAACTCATAACTTTACTGAAATGACTAGAAGGAATATCCTACCATCTAAAGACAATTAACCTAGCACTGCATTAGTCTGCATGCATGATGCTGGGCCAAATTAATAGCACTCACTTTGGGCCGCTAGTGATGACACAGAGCCCATAGGTGCCAGAGGCACAGCCGCCAGAGGTGCCAGTGGGCGTGGCACAGCCCCCAGAGGGGCCAGTGGCAGAGCCCACAGAGGTGCCAGTGGCACAGTGATTGTAGGTGGTATAGGGTCTGTTGAGTCTGGGCTGGGAGTGAAGGGACATTTCGCTGTTTGACCCGAGCGTGGATTCACTCCAGGGCCTTGGAAAGGATTCTTGTTTGTGATGACTTCTCCAACTTGGGCAATGCCGTTGCTATAATCATGATCTTCATCGTAGTCATCTGCAGTGTGGCAAGCAACCCAAAGTCAACTTTCACCATCATAACATGTGGAAAAGCTTTACAGATTTTTAAGTGTCATTTAACAGAATTGGTCATATGCCTAAATATTGATCTGAAGGTCCATGGCATAGAGTTTCCTGCAACACCAGAATGATTCCGTCCTGTTATTAAGAGAATGACTTGTTTCTCAATAGTCTATATCTTTGCTTAAAAAGGGTATCACTGATGTTTGCTTCTCTTCTCTCTAAGGATTTAGTAAAGAGTATGCATTATTTTGCAACACTTGTACACTAGTTACATCTAATCAGGACTCAGGAGAGAATACAGTTTCAGCTGAAATTGGAAAAGAAAAAAGTATTGCAACAAATTTAAACAACTTACTCCCCTCATTCTTTTTTTTGCTATAAATGTATACACACAATGCATTGTCATCAAAGGCTGCATAGCCTTTACTAAACTCTATACATAAGCCCCACTTGGCACTTACCCAACTCTTGCCTTGTGGAAGATCGGGGTTCATACAGCAGGTCAACCCATTTTCCACTCTCACCTGTATCTTCAGAAAAGGATTCCAGTGAACGATAACTTGACACAGAGGGAAATGCCAGCACCAAGACTGCACAGAACCTCCACCAAGCCATGGCACCCTGAGACATCACTCCAAGCTTGAGAGGATCTGTAAAGAATGGCTTTCTAGACAGATATATACAGTTTGGCTTGATTCATTACACCTGTGAACCAATTTGTTTTCTGACGATGTAAACCACTACACCTGCTGCAGAGATGCAACTGTGAGATTGAATGGTAGGCTAGTAAAGGCCAAGGCCCTTGGCTTTTTCAAACCTCTGTATGTATAAAAACTCCACCCTTGAGAATTCTTCGAAACATGAGCATGGCTGCGTTGATAAAGCGCATTCATTTATATTATTCTGAATCTGAGACAATAGGCTACAGCAAAGTTTGCCTTAAGTATTTATGGATACAGCCAGGAAGAGTGGGCACCTGAGAAGTCTGGGCACCTCAATGTGAAATTGGCAATTTTTTCCAAAATGTGAAAAAGTAAAGATAAGTATGCTTTGGAAAATGCTCTGAAATAATGTAAAGTATATGATTTGAACATGCACCTAAATTTACCCTACAACCTACTGTTTATGCCATAATGATATCCACAGGTTTTGTAGCAAATGTTCAAGCATGTTCAAATCATGTATACTTTACCAGCATACATTTATTCTTTTTACGTTTAACATGGAGGTGCCCAGACTTCTCAAGTCTCCACTCCTCCGGTTACCATATTTGTGTCTGTTACAGTACATCCGTCACTGTCAACCACAATTTAAACGAAAACATCATTATGTAAGTACATTACAAAACTCTATTATAGTTTAATTTAAAATACATTAACTTGGTCATATAACTTCTCTGTGTATATTCATGATCTATTTTGTCAGTCACAAGAGTGCAGAGAATCGTATCAGCATCATGGACAGCTACTGTCACCCACACCAGGATATTTACTTAAGAGTATTTCACAATCATTCTCAATTATGCAGTTTCTCTAATAGTAACCTAAGGTAACAATGAAAAAGGTGTGACAGTAGGCTTTATTGCATATATTTTCAAGTATCCATACAGTATTTCCACTTTTGTGTATACAACTACTTTTAGCTCAGCAAGATAAAATATTAAACAATCTCAACCTCAATCTCCTTACAATTTCCTATTTTTTCTTTGCCCACGGTTGATAGAAAAAAAAAATCATAAATACAGGGTTCCCACACATTTTTAATGATGCATTTTCAATACTTTTCTATAACTTTTCCAAAGTAGTTTACCTAATTTCCAGGCCTATACCAATCATACGGCGCAATAATGAGGCTCTTACACCAGTGTGCTATGCTCCAAAGACTGAAGGTGTCACGTGACAAAAATAACAGATCTACAAGCAAACAACGTATCATGGTGCATCGTGTTGTCAGCTTGTAGATCTGTTCTTTCCTGTATACATCCTGTATAAATTAGTCCGCACTCACGCAGCTCGTGCAGCGCAGCACTACATTTTAACATGTTACATATTTCACGTCATGTTACACATGTTTTGGGACATGTTTTTTAACAACAAAATCAATAGCCAAAAACTAAGTATATCCAAACATTTTCCAAAACAAAAAACAGATTTTCTCATTTCAAAATACTTCCAGGAATTGAATGACCATGGGAACCCTGTAATTAGCCTTTTCCTCTCAAACAATTTATTAAAAAGAAATACAAAATGTAAGCCTGGTTTGCACATATAGAGAATAGGTATCACTTGTAGGCATTAGCTTTATGTTTGGGCAGGAAGTTGAAATTCCCTGGTACGGGTCCAAGCAGCATCTCACTGGAAAAAAGGGTAAAACATAAAAATGGTTACAGTGATGTCCATCTAGTACATGTTAAGTTGAGCTGCTGTGAAGTGGCGAGTTAAAACTATTGTAACTAGAAAAAGTGCTCCTCGGAGCACAGGTCTCCGCCAGGTCAGGCAGGTTATTGTGGGCCAGCAATGTTCGGAATTCTCCAATCAGGATGGAATATGAAAAATAAGACGGATCCGTCTTGGGTCACAATTGTGTGATGTTTGGACAAACTCTGTAGGAGTACTGTCAAAAATGTGTTTTGCAAAAATCGGTCTCCTGGTGGCACTATAACAGGCCCATGTGAAAAATTTGGGGCAGAGGTTCAGCTCTGGCCTCCAGGAGCAAAGTTTCGCTGCGACCAAGCCAACGGTGCCGGAGATTAGCTGTCCACAGACGGACACACGGACACACAGACGGACGGACAGGGTGCAAAACATAGTCTCGGCCACGCCTTTCGGCCTGGCGGAGACAATGACGGAGCACTCCTGCAAACTTTGGAAGCCAATCTTAACCAATCAGGATGGAATATGAAAAATCTGAAAGACCCGTTTCGTTTAATGACTATAGAGATAATGTGTACCGATTTGTGTGATTTTGGGACAAATTCTGTAGGAGTACTGTCAAAACAATGTTTTTCAAAAATCTGGTGCTATAACAGGCCCATGTAGGGTCAGAGGTTCTGCTCTGGCATCCAGGAAGTGTGTGTGCACAGTTTCGCTGCAATCAGGCCAACGGTGCCGGAGATTAGCTGTTCACAGACAGAATGATGGACGGACGGACGGACAGGGTGTAAAACATAGTGTTGTTCGCCATGCCTGTCGGCCATGAAGTTACATTACCATTCAAGATTTTCCTGTGTATTCATATTATTATTACATTACAATTCAAGATTTTCCTGTGTATTCATATTATTATTACCTTATCTTTACCCAGTCATCAACATGTTGACTAGCCATTAGAGACTCTAGATAATCCCTGCCCATGTAGAAGGGAGGTCGCTCGTTGATCCTCTGAGGCACTCGTTCCAACAGCCCCACGGGTATGTATCTACATATAAGATAGTAAGAGACAGAGACATTGTGTGATGGCCTCAGGCTATTGATGACTAGAGGATTCTCAAGTCACATTAGCAACATTAGTTTTGCACATCAAGACAATTGTATTTGAACATTATTTGATGGATAATTCTTCATGGCTAGAGATAGACTATAATGGATAATTCTTCAGCTAGAGATAGACTATGTGTCTTCCAGTGTAGTATCTGTCAAAAGTAAGTAAGATCGCAGACATGTCTTATTCTGTCTTACATTTTCATTTGCTTGCTGGACTCCATTACTATACAGAAACGGATTAATAATAATAATACTCATTGCTGCAAAAATAATTAATACATTCCAGATTTAACGACCCACCTGCACATAAATGAAAGCCATTCCAAGAGGAAGTTGCGGGTCTTCTCCAGGCCTTGTGTGTCTGAACCCCAGTGTTCAAGGCCATAGTTAGTGAAATCCCTGAGGACGTCCATTCGCTCACTGGATGAGATGTCCCAGTCCCGCCTCTCCTTGATTTCAGTAAAGATCCAGGGCTTGATGAGTGCACCCCTATGGAAGATGGCAGAAAATGTTCAACTTGGACCATAGGACTAAATGTATCTTCTATATTTTTAGTCAGTTTGACAAGTACATATTTGTCATGTTTTGGCCATTTGTTAATTATGAGTTATTCTGCTGGCAAGTATGATATTAGATATTTAGTTTCAGAATTTGTCACAAAGATGACATGACAAGAACTAAATTGCTGATGACTTTGAGTACTCAGAAAAGCGCTACATAAATTGTCTGTATTATTATGATACATTACATTGTAGTTATTCAAGGCCAAAATAAATAATTTCTGTAATTTACCCATGATATACTTGACATATTACCAATGCATGAAAAAGTTAAGTACCAACCTTGCTATCATTATGCCAGACACTCCAGTTTCTCTTGCTTTCATGGCATCTTCATAGGACAAAACATCTCCATTCCCTAGAACAACAAATAACAGTTAAGTCCAAAGACAAGATAAATCAAAACATTGACCAGTTTCTATTTCAACAGAATATAACAGATATATAGAGTATTTGTAGCTTCATAATCTAGAACAGCCCATGTACCAAAAAGTGGAAGAGGGCTAGCCAGTTTGGAACAGGAGTTGATATAGTCCCAGTCAGCTAACTTTGTGTAGCGCTGCTCCCTGGATCGGCCATGCAGCTGGAAAAACAAAACATTGTTACATATCGTCACATCCACATCCTGTAAAAGGTACCCCTGTAAATGAATTTAGATTCATATAATGTGCTGTTGAAAATCAATATCCCTCTACATACATCTCATCTCATAGCACAGCAACAAAATAAATTAAAAGATAGGATTGATGGAATCTTTCACTTCAGCCACTCAGGTCTCTCGGCCACTTCTAAAAGACTGGTGGTTAGGCATGATGCCGATTCGGATTTTGGAAGAAGTTTGACGCTATAATGGGTTTAAATAGGAAGGGGACGTGTATAAAAAAAATAATATCAGATATCTAAATATTGAATCAAGCAACTTAAAAATTGTCTGGGGAGCACACAAAAGCCTGAGTAGAAGTTAAAATTACCCCAAAAGTGGTTTAAAGTGCAATACCCCTTTAACAACTTAACTACTTGTATCGAACCCCAGCATCCCTATTCAGGGGCGAACATTCACCAAAAATAGCAGATCTACAAGCTTGCGTTGTGACCTGTTGAGAGCTTGTAGATCGGCTATTTTTGAGATTTGGTGTAGACAGAAAAACACGGTCCAAGTACAGTTGCAACTCAGGTCTGTTTTACTACGAATAGAAGGTTTAAGCGGTCGTTAAGTCCTATTCAAAATATTTCTAAAAACCCATTTACAAGCTCATAACAAAACGCAACATGTTGTGAGCTTGTAAATCTGGTATTTTTTTTCCCCCACGATTTTTTTCACCCAGTGCCAATGCCTAAGCTGTAATCCTGAGCTCATGCTTCCTTCAATGCATGAGGAGTGAGCAGGCCGCTTCTTATCACCTGACAGGGGGGAGTAATCTGCTATTTCAATTTTGCAACATTTCCAAAATAGGGATGTAAAGTTTCAAGTAGTTAAAACACATCGACACCATAATTGCAGATACCTTGTCGTAAAATGATGGCAAATAATGGCCGTTATATATCAGCCAGACCGATATATTGGCTGGGTTCTATAGAAGGAACTGGGACACATGATTCACTTTAAATACTTTCTAAACGTGCAAAAGACTAACAATACAATCTGTGTCTCAGCTTTTAGTTTGTCTCTGAAGTATGCACATGTGTATCAGAAACTTTAGCTGTTTGTACCTAAGGTATTTCAACAAAATTAAGTTGTTTATGTAATCAAGAGGTTCTGCCTAGGATAGAAATTATCACAGCAAATAGCTGCTTTGATAATACTATAAGAGCCCTACCGTGATCATGGATACGCCCCATTTCTTCATCTCTGGGATGAGTTTATGAGCCACGTTGCACTTCTCATGAACACCAGTACGGATCTTGACAGTCAAAGGTACATCAAGGACCTTATGGAAGGAAAAAGTGTTGTCAGCTGGCTTTAAACTTGGAAAAGTAACAAATCTGAAATAAATCTGTTTCGTTTCAATGCAAAATGTTTACCTGGGTAGAAAGAATAATATTAATAATAATAATACTAATAATCGTAATCGATGTGTTCCCAGCACCATGACAGGTGCATCTTGCATAAAAGGGTTACTTACGTAGTTCATTCCTCTGATGATTTGTTCAAACTTTTTTGTCCGTGTCATCAGACCACATCCTCCGCCCTACAGGGGAAAACATCATGTCATAACTCACAACATCAGCCACTGAGATTTCAGCTAATATTGTCCAAGCACCAAATGTTTGACTTTTACCTTTTTGTAGACAAGATCAATGGGACACCCAGAGTTAATGTCCACAAAGTCTACGTCAGCATTGTCGTTGATTAGCTCTGCACACCTTGTCATTGTGTCTGGGAAGGAGCCCTCCACCTAGAGGACACAATTCAGGAAAATATTTCCACTCAGTAAAACATAAATCTCCTTTTTTGCAACAAGAAAGGAAATTGGAACTCAATCACCATCAGAGAGAAAGATTATGTATATTTTTGCATAATATGCTGTGTGGATATTTATTTATATTTACTGTTCCTCAGTAAATACTCCATTTTGCTTTGTCACTGTGAAATATATGCAACTGTTGCTTACTACTCTATGGACATGGTTTTTGTGGAGCGCATACACATTACACACCGTTGCTAATTATTTGACCATTATGAAGAGTTTCAGACAGGCACAACCCCTAAAATGATCCCACCTGAACGCCGAAGACATCTTCACTTTCATGCCTCTTCAGAAGGGCCCACTCAGAGGCCTGTCCCTGTAGTAGGTTGGTGCACATGGCCATCTCTCCACAGGTGATGTCAGCACCAAAACGTTTGCAAATGCGGCGAAAAGGTAGATTTCCACACTATGGGATACAGAGAAAATGATTGAACCCTATGTTAGGGATAAATCAGGCTTAAGTGGTTCATATACTGAATTACGTTCTATCCATTTGATAAATCAGCAAGATATAATATTCCTGTTTTACCGTCTAGACAAAAGAAACGCCCATTACCTTAATAACCTATATTTTTAAGAGCTGAAATCTAAATAACTTTATATATTACCTGGATGAGTAGAAATGAGTACTTACTGTTGTTAGAGGAGCAAGATAGAGCTTGTCTTGAAAGTCAACCTTGAGGAAAGTGTGAAATAGATTTACTATAATTGAAAACAATAAAGACAACATGCATACACAGTAAAAAAATAGTGTTCATATTTATCCATTTGTAACGGAAAATGTACAAATGAAACCAAATGGGCCATTACAGGTCCATTTGGATATATTTGTAAACCAAATGGGTTAAAGTAACACTGGGGATTTTACTGTGTACTTTGTTAATATGGACATTAATTTAGCAATGCATGGAATTTGATTAAATCATTGAGTGCAGACAAAGAAACATTGATTAGATGTTGTGGACGTTGAGGTGGGTGAAAAATACCTGCTTCTTTTCACAGGTCCGCAACTTGATAACATCGCCATCTGTCAAGGGGCCAATAGTCTTGATGAGAACCGGTTTATCCTGGCTGCCCTGTGATGGTCAAAAAGGAAACCATTCCCAAATGTTGCATTACGCCTGATGACACCAACATATTGACATCTTGATAAGCTCAGCTGTTTGTTATTGTTTTATTGGCAAAGTTGGGAAATGTAACAGCTTTAAGGGCTACTTGGCTCTGTGACTAGTGAAACGTACCTGCATCTCTGGTGCAGTTGTTGCATGTAGTTCCTCACCAGCAGGACTCTGAGTGGACATTTCAACTGTATTACCTGAGCATGACAAAGCATTGAAAAATCAGCAGCGTCAACAGAGAATATACAGCCTGCGTGAATCTTATCATGCCATAGCCTTTAATCATCATATGGCCACGTCTACTTTATGTATCCCTTTACACCAGCATTTGTTCTACTTGTATGAAATAAGGATTGATTTGTCTCATGAGATGACCAGGAGATCTTATGCGCACAAATCAATGCTAGAGGGAATAGATATACAATCTCATAATTCAGAGCAACACATTCATTTATACAGTAAGTTGTTAATGAATGCTAGTCAGCTGGGATTTGGACATGATTAGCCCACACGACAGAGGCTTTTGTCTTCATACCATGCTGCTTTCCCTGATTCTTGTCATTTGCAATTGTTTTGAGGTACTCCGCTGACTTCCTGAAGGAGACCGAACGCTTCCTGAGTCGATTCTTGAGGTCTCTATCCAAGGTGTTCTTCACTGGAGTCGTGCCTTCACAAGCCTTAACGCGTTCTTCATTCACCATGTTTTTGAAATCAGGTGAAGTGTGTGCCTTGGCGAAGCGGCAGGCCAGACCATAGAAGCACTTTCCATAGGTGTCGTAGAGGTAGCAGCTTTCGCCGATGTCAGCAGGCTTGACAGCCATGTATTTTGCGATGTCATGGAAAAATTTGCATTTGTCTCCATATAAGCAATTCCCACGTTCCTAAATTGATTTATAAAACAAAATAAATTACTAAAAGTGTGAGAAAATCAATTATCACTGGTAAACTTTGTTGCACACTGTGTTCACACACCAACAATATCCGATCTACAAGCTCCCAAAGAATCATGCTACAACATTGATTGTAGATCGGCTATTTTCTGTGTGCAACACTATGTGCAAGTAAGTATAAATCTTAATGGTTTGGGATTCATACCTGAATGACTGATGTACACAGTCGTTTGTTATCATAGCTGTTAGGTTTCATGTGTGGTCTTGATTTATTCTGTCCCCGCAGTCGTTTGCCATCTGGCTTTCCCACCTTATCTCCATCATCGGCACCCAGTTTGAGTTTTTTCACGTCTGGTTCCTCCAGAGGTGCCTCTGTTGTCTCCTCCTCCTTTCCTCCTTTAGGGCCCTGCCCATTAGAATCTACATATTCATGGAATTTTTCTTTGGTTGTTATGAATCTGCAAGCATAAGAACAATTATAGCACATTACCAAATCAGTATAGCTGCATGTCATGTAATTAAAAGCTCACAATAAAGTGTCAAGGATTAGGACAGTTAGCCGACCATCAGTTTTACATTATTTTTGTTGTAGTTACATGACTTTCTCATCAATAAGTCAATGTCAACTATTGTAGCTGTAAGTCTTTGCACAGCTTAACAGCAAGAACATATGAACTAGGTACTGTAGTGTATGTGTTCAGATAGTGACTCTGAATTGGGAAGTAAATAATATATTTTTTGTCCTGTAAGACTTGTTGGCACTCTTTGATATTCAACTGGAATACAGAACATCAATTTTTTTACAGTCATGGTTGATTTTGCACGGGTCGTGGAAATGTTTTTAGATCCCATAATGTAGCCATCTTACAGGGTCTCCCCATAAGCACTATTTATTAAAAAACTATATAAAATAATAAGAACACACATTTTTGTCAACAGTGACAGAAAGCACCATACTCACTCAGTTTTAATGACAGCTATGCCTTTTGCAACATCTTTGCTAACATCTTCTTGAGATGTTTTCTCTACGCCGTCGCCGTCTTTCTCCATTCCTTCTTCTGAAATATCAGAAAATAAAGGTATCCTTATCTGTTTTTTTAACATGAAGTATGATAAATGTGAGTCATGTGCTGAGTGCATGAAATATAAAACATAATACCTTTTTTAATGACAGCTATGCCTTTTACAACCCCATCAGCCCGCGTAACATCTTCTTGAGACGTTTTCTCTACGCTCTCGCTGTCTTTCTCCATTCCTTCTTCTGAAATATCAGAAAATAAACGTATATTTATCTCTTTTTTAACATGAAGTATGATAAATGTAAGTCATGTGCTGAGTGCATGTCATTACAAATTTGTGATAAAGAAATATAAAACATACCTTTTTTAATGACAGCTATGCCTTTCACAACCCCATCAATCCGCGTAACATCTTCTTGAGACGTTTTCTCTACGCCCTCACTGTCTTTCTCCATTCCTCCTTAATTCTGAAATATCAGATAAATAATGGTATCCTTATGTTTTTTTTTTTTTAACATGATGTAGTATAACTGTAGGTATGTAGTGCATGTCATTACAAATGAAATGTGTGATAAATAAATATAAAACATAATACGTGAATTATTTGGCATTCAACTGTCAAGGGTATTAAAGGAGTACTTCATCCATTTTCAACTTACATACTTAAGTATATGCTCATTACTATAAGAAGGCACAATTTCTGTCTACTCACTGCGTCTCATTGGTGGACTATGGACAGTTCAGACACAATGACATCATTGATGGGAATCCAAGCTAATAAATAAATAGTACAGCCTTTCTTTTCCTGTAAAGTTAGCAAAACTAACTTTTATTTCAGCATGCTGCTAACTTAGCATACTGACATAGAAGCCATTGTTCTTGCATTCATTAAATGGATTTTAAAGTTTCAAATCTTGTTTGAAATGATCAAAACAATGTCACATGTAGGCAGGTTTCTGAACTGTCCACAGGAGCCTTCTCTGAAACAGAGCTTGTAGACATCTTATGAGCAAGTGAGGACCAATTATAGGCTACAATGTGAACATAAAGTTGTTTATTAACAAATATTTCCCAAACCTAAGTGCAGAATGAGTCAAAGAGTTCGTTTGAAGAGAAAAGGACAAACATGTGGCAATCACACATCTTAAAAGTCACATTAGCTTCATGATGTACGATGAAAAGTATGTATTTGTTATGTATTCAAACACTGGGATCGTGTTCATAAACATCATGAGAATTGCAGGCAGAAACATTGTTGAAGGCTATATTCATAATAACTACCATAAGCATGCGTTAACTGTGTAAGTGTTCATGGGCAGACTGAGATTGTCTGATTTAAAGGTAATTTATTATTGCTTTAATGTTTGTTAATGTACTGTCCACTGACGACGGGTCACCACGTTAGCTCATAGGCTACTTCTTGTAAATAAGCCGATGTTAACGTTTGCATGACATTTTGTAGACAAACAATAATCTAAGCAACACATTGGATGTCTGCTTTTCAAACACTAATGATAGACCATGTGGAATAGAATGTATTCCTTGTAAATACCTGGATGTTCGTGGGAAATTACCACAGCGTGGGGTTGTGCTTGCGCAACTGTTTTAAAGGTCCGTGGTATCGCGTGTACCAAACATTGGTTCCATGCGGAAGAGAACAGCGACTCGAGCTCTGATCAAGGAATCTTGGTTCTGATCAATCTTGTATTATTTTTATACAGTCTATGGTTCTGATCAGTGGTGTAACTAAGTACATTTACTTAAGTGCAATTATGAGGTATTTTTTACTTTACTGGAGTACATCCAATTTTCAGCACTTTTTCTTCTACTCCACTACATTTCTGAGGCAAATATTGTACTTTTACTCCACCACTATTATTTGAAAACTTTAGTTTTGTAGATTTTGATTATTATTACAAAACATAGATTAACCACTTCAGCCCTATATACATTTTGGCCATTTGAAAACAGCCGATCAGCCTTTAACTCAATCCCAGACTTTTACTTGTAACAGAGTATTTCTACATTGCAATATTGATACTTTTACTTAAGTAAAAAAGTGAGTACTACACTGACGGCTGTTTTCCCTCTATCGTGGCATTGAAAATAATTCATGGAAGGAGACATATTTTGTAGGAAATGTCTTATTTGGCCACTGCATGGCTAAAAAACAAGTGGATGAGAATCACCAGAGGAAATACTGGAACACATTTTACAAAACACTTTATTTTATTTTAAAATCAGTCAGTTATATATATTGAAATTATATCAAGTTATTCAAGGAAACAGAAACAGTGTTTAAGCGCACAAGTTTTAATGTCAATCCATCCAACCCTTATACAGTATGTCATAATTGGAAGCAAAAACAAAACCTGCCACATTATCTTGCGTTGTCCAACATGTACATTCACTCATCTGGTGAAGCAGTAAGTCTTTCTATCTTTGCATCAAATCGCTTTCGACTCAGGTCCAAGATGTTAATACCATTCCTTTCAAAGTCATACCCCAACCTTTGCAACTCTACTAGTCGCCCTGTAATATTCTTTGTGCTGAATTCTAGAACTCTGGGCTTCTCCACTATTTGCTTCAATGTAATTCCTCCTTCTAGTAGACAATCCAGTTTGGAGCTCAATGTATTCGACCCAATGAACAGCACCATTGGATAGGTGAGTACAAGCTTTTTAACATCAGTTTTCCGACCACCATGCAGGACCATCTTCTGCTGAAGGCTTTCAAAGTTATTTTTGAGATACTCATTGGAGAGGTCCAGGATTTCTGCCCCAGCACCTTGCAGCAGAGCTAGAAGTTCAGAGTTGCTAAGCTTGAGAGAAGTTTGAATGTTGTCAATGTTTGTCTTGACTCTCTTTGTGCTTCGGATGAGAATGTAGACATTTCTGGAAATGACGGTTTTTGCAAAATGCGCTGGATCCTCCCCACCGAGTTCTGTACAAACATCCTCCAGGAGCTCCACCATTTGCTTGTTGAGGTTCACAGTGTTGGAGAAGGTCCGTGGCGCTGTGGTCAGTAGCCGGTGAAGGTCTTTGGAACTAAGTCCCAGTGAGGTCAGAAATCGTATATTGCTTTCCAAATTCTTGTTGTCGCTGGAGCGGAAGAAGGCCTCAGGAGAGCGATCCAAGACGCGTATAATCTCCTCATCACTGTCGAAGAAGGTTCTCCACAGACCCCACTGCTGCTCCAAGTGCATGTCTGAGCGAGTGATGGAGCGGGGATAGCGAGATATGATGCTGGCGATCACACTGCTGCTGGCACCTTTGCCCTGCAGGAACTGAGCGACACCTTGCTCATTAGTAAAGTTTCTCCGAAGTACCCCAGGCTGTCGCTTCCGTACCTTCTTCAAATCCACCCCCATAACATTCAGGTTCTCAAGCAGCGATTTGTTCTCTGACCCAATCACAGACTTTGGCGTACTCTTATTGGGAGTTACAGTGCAAAGCCCACGAAGGCAGGGGGAAGTTAGCTGTACTGGAAGGTGGCCAAAGACGCATTTCACTGCCAATGCTCGAGGAACATGTAGGAATGTCCTAAGTCGAAGTGATGCTGCCATTTTCAGTGAGCAGGCCCGTCACAGCCACGGCAATGATGATCTGTGGGAGAAAATGACATATGGTTCACAGTTAATGGCATTACTTGTAATTGCAGTCGTTTAAAAACAATCTATTGATTGATTGATTGATGTACTTTATTTAGTAAGACATGAGAACAACAGTACATGGAAGTACAAATTCACAATACGAGGTCTACTAAACTGGAAGACTCATAAAAGCACTGAGCTTGTTTCAAATGAGTTCCCCACGCACACAAATCATGATGACATATAAGAGACAGACAGATATACACACTACTATAGAATGTCATACAATCAGTTTACAGGTTACTGGTATGAAGAGTGAAAAATATGTACTAAAGAAGAAAGAGAGAGGGGGGGGGGGGTAGGTTAGGATTGTCTTATACTACCAGAGGACAGCCAACTGTAAAGGCTGCTGCCATCACAATGAGTAATAATAATGTAGAAAAGGCTTTCACATCATACAGGTTCATTGAATAGATCGCCATAGTTGCGCGATACTACGTCCGATCACATCACTGAATGCTTGGCACTCATTATGGATATGATGTCTCATCGCAACTTTTGGCAGATTCGTCTGGAACCAGACTCGGATGACACACGCACCATAGCCAACGATATACTGTAAATGCAAGGGAATCTCTCAGTTGGTTGAGATCCCAGGATGACCCCCAGCTGATTCTCCTCCCCTCTACTGCCCAGGGTTTAATTCCTGCTTGGATACCATCACGGTCTTGGGTCAGGTCTAAACAACCAGTCGAGTATTTGCTTTTATAATAATGATAATCATAAGTGTATCATTAAAGGCTTGGATTAAACTAGCCTTAGATCAAGACTATCGTGTATTTTATTGACTTTGACATTGTTATATCTACGAGTCTTAGCGACAACCCCCCAATGCGCCCTGGACTTTCAGCAGTAAAGCCCGTACTTCTCCGTACATTTACAAAGAAAATATATAAGGTGCTTACCCGGTTGCTCCAAATGTTAACTAGCGGGCCGGAGTCATTGTGCAATGTATTAGTCTATATTATTCAATAAAGAAGTGTTTTAATCCCGTCTGTGGCCGGTTCTGACCGAAGTTCCCAATGGGCGGTAGTGACGAGACGCATCCGGTGAAACCCGGAATTACACCCAATGTAAACAGGAAGTAAACAAGGGGGGGAATGGCGTTCGGCCACAGACGGGATTAAAATACTTCTTTATTGAAAAATATGGACTAATACATTGCACAAAGACTCCGGACCGCTAGTTAACATTTTGGGCAACCGGGTCAGCACCTTATATTTTTGCATTTGTACACGCCCAGGGCGTACTGGGGGGTGGGGTGGGGGGGATCGCTATACTCTCGTAGGCATACAAATGTCAAAATCGATTAAATACATCTACGATAGTCTTGAACTAAGGCTAGGATTAAACAGTCTGCAGTGAAAGCTTCTAGCGTCAATTTACAGTGAAAGTGGAATAAGATTTTGCTACCGTTTCGTCTACCTAATCCCGGGGTAATAACAATAGGCTTAGCCTGATATTGTTAAAGTAGTTCAATAAAATGTGATGAATAATAGAACAACATCATTACACTCACTCACCTCATGTGTTTCGTTTCACCCCCATAGAGTTAAAAATAAATTCACCCCAGATGACGGTATGAAGTATGAACTGTGCTAGTGTGTGCCATCATGTAAACAGCTGTGTTCCGTGAGCAGAAATAACGGAGCAGAAATAAGACTTCCGGTTGACGATCTCTTCAGAATAAGAGTACCCTCTAGAGTAAAAAGAAACCATTGAAAATCATTGAAAAACGGTTCATTTGCACATTAAAACTATAAATTAAGCATTTAAACGAAGCTATATAACACATGCTTCTGTGTAACAAAAACGTTTTTTAAAACATTAAAACATTATCTAAATGGATAAATGCTGTTCAAAGGACTGCAAAAAAAAGTGTGGCGGGCCGTCCAGTGAGGTCAGAGGTCAGAAAAGTGCCCTTTTCTGACATTTTCAGACAATAGTGGACACTGGACCGGAGACGGCTGCCGATGCCAGCACTTGTGACATACACACGCGTTCGGGGAGACCCCCTCTACAACGCCACACTCTCCGCTAAGCGGGAGAGGTGTAAAAAAAAGTGTGGCGGGCCGTCCAGTGAGGTCAGAGGTCAGAAAAGTGCCCTTTTCTGCCATTTTCAGACAATAGTGGACACTGGACCGGAGACGGCTGCAGATGCCAGCACTTGTGACATACACACGCGTTCGGGGAGACCCCCTCTACACTGCCACACTCTCCGCTAAGCGGGAGAGGTGTAAAAAAAAGTGTGGCGGACCGTCCAGTGAGGTCAGAGGTCAGAAAAGTGCCCTTTTCTGCCATTTTCAGACAATAGTGGACACTGGACCGGAGACGGCTGGCGATGCCAGCACTTGTGACATACACACGCGTTCAGGGAGACACCCTCTACCACGCCACACTCTCCGCTAAGCGGGAGAGGTGTAAAAAAAAGTGTGGCGGGCCGTCCAGTGAGGTCAGAGGTCAGAAAAGTGCCCTTTTCTGCCATTTTCAGACAATAGTGGACACTGGACCGGAGACGACTGCCGATGCCAGCACTTGTGACATACACACACGTTCGGGGAGACCCCCTCTACACTGCCACACTCTCCGCTAAGCGGGAGAGGTGTAAAAAAAAGTGTGGCGGACCGTCCAGTGAGGTCAGAGGTCAGAAAAGTGCCCTTTTCTGCCATTTTCAGACAATAGTGGACACTGGACCGGAGACGGCTGGCGATGCCAGCACTTGTGACATACAGTACACACGCGTTCGGGGAGACCCCCTCTACACTGCCACACTCTCCGCTAAGCGGGAGAGGTGTAAAAAAAAGTGTGGCGGGCCGTCCAGTGAGGTCAGAGGTCAGAAAAGTGCCCTTTTCTGACATTTTCAGACAATAGTGGACACTGGACCGGAGACGGCTGGCGATGCCAGCACTTGTGACATTTTAGAGGGGGTCTGAAAATGGCTGTTTTCTGACCCCTGACCTCACTGGACGGCCCGCCACTTTTCAAAATACACCCCTCCCGCTTAGCGGAGAGTGTGGCGTTGTAGAGGGGGTCTCCCTGAACGCGTGCGTATGTCACACGTGCCGCCGCAAATAGCTGTCTCGTGTCCAGCGCCCAATTTGTGAAGTCTATGCACTGAAAATGGACCTTTTCTGACCCCTGACCTCACTGGACGGCCCGCCACTTTTCCAAATACACCTCTCCCGCTTAGCGGAGAGTGTGGCGTTGTAGAGGGGGTCTCCCTGAACGCGTGCGTATGTCACACGTGCCCCCGCAAATAGCTGTCTCGTGTCCAGCGCCCAATTTGTGAAGTCTATGCACTGAAAATGGACCTTTTCTGACCCCTGACCTCACTGGACGGCCCGCCACTTTTCCAAATACACCTCTCCCGCTTAGCGGAGAGTGTGGCGTTGTAGAGGGGGTCTCCCTGAACGTGTGCGTATGTCAAAAGTGCTGGCGCCAACAGCCGTCTCCTGTCCAGTGTCCAGTATTGTCTGAAATTGGCACTTTTCTTACCTCAGGCCGCACTGGGCGGCCTGCCACTTTCCTTTTTTTACAAATGATCTCTCAAATGTTCACCAACATTCTGTACTGGTCTGTATCCATTTTCTATCAAGTTTAGGGGCGCTCAGTTATGGAGAAGTACACACACACACACACACACACACACACACACACACACAGACACACACACACACACACACACACACACACACACACACACACACACACACACACACACACACACACACACACACACACACACACACACACACACACACAACTACAAATTTACTAATATTTCTGTCCTCTATCTTTTTTTATGCTGTGTTTCCATGTTGTATATATGTTGTTAAATAGTATACATTTTTAATTATTTTTTTCTGATTACATTTGTATTTGTATTGTATTTTAGTTTTTAAATAGGTGAGATCAACTTTATAAACCCCAAATTCTTCTTTTTTTTTATCTCACCTGCACTATCTACTATTATTATTTGTAGCATATTTTGTGGTCTCTTTTATCATTGTTTATTTGCTTCTGCAATAAACAATATTATATCATCATCATTTTCCAAGAGTGACCTGGCCTAGAGTCATCATTATAGACCCCTTAACAGACGACGTCACACTGATAAGAACCAGTATGCGTGCAACCAGTATGCGCTAAATGAAACCCATTCTATCAGGTCTCGCCAGGACGTGCCACACTAGCCAACACACAAGAGGGGGTTGGGATGTGCTGAAACTAGCGCACCCCGAAACAACAGGTTGGAAATTGATTGCGTGAAACAATCACCTGCGCATCCAGTCTCAATGTTAGTAAACAATGAATTGGTCTATTACATGCCACTTAGAAGTGTTTTAGTATGAGCCATTTAAAAGGCATACATCATAAATGTATTTTTAAATTAGATTTGTGTCTTTTAAAAAACATAAAAAATGTACGATCTTATTTTGAAGGCAACCGGAAACCTTATTTCTGCTAGCTCGAAAACCGGAAGTCCAATTTCTGCTCACGGAACGGAGCTCAAGTAAACGACGACGACGACTACAACAGTACATTTACAGCATTTTACTATATTCCAAGACTTGTATTTAGCGCCCTCTATTGCTGTGGAGTTTAAAAAACTATTCCGGTTCACCCCACTAGATGGCAATATAGCACTTCAAGTTAAAGGCATACACTTTGGCAGAATTAGATCAGGGATCATTACATTATCAAGATAGATTAAGATAAATCGGCAGCCAGCTACGATATATGAATTCAGGGTTATTTTGTGAAGCATTTGGACGTATGCATGGGTTATTTCACTTCCTTCACTGTGAATAATGTAATTGTTCTTGTCTTGTGTACATCACCAAGCCCTGGACAACATGAAGAAAAATTATCATTGCATACAGCTACAAGCTACGTACATCATATCTCACATAGAGATATGATATAGACATATAGTGACTCCTAGTCCAGCCATAAATAATAATGATTATACCTTGTGTAAATTAATGGAAGTAAGGTCCATAGTACAGACAGTTCATTTCACCAGCATAACCCTAATGTGAAGTATAAAGCTATCATACCAGAAGTATTTTTTTAGACAATGAGCAGTAAATGTTGCTTATGGTTTATTCATGAAAGACTTCTCAGTGTCTCAATTGCCAGATGACTCTTGAGTCAGCTGTCTGCTGTGTTTGTCACAGAGGTCGCAAGCTGGCACACACAAAAAACTCTCTTCACAAATGAGCCCCTGCCTCTACTCATAAATGTTTTATTACAGCACTGTACAATCTTCAATATTAAAATGGGACTTTACTTGCATTGCCGTTAACACAGTTTCTTATGTTGTCTAGAATGAATGAGAATAGGAATATTAACGTTTTTTCTTATTTATCCCAATACACTTTGTCCTCCTTAAAACATGGCACTGTTAAATGTCTATGAATGTGTTAAGGATGTGATGTAGAACCAATTATTTGTTGAGGCCATTAACTAATGATACCATCATTCACAATATCATTAACATGTTTCTGTAGTTTTGTTTCTTTTCTCTTTCCTTTTGTGTGTGTGTGTGTGTGTGTGTGTGTGTGTGTGTGTGTGTGTGTGTGTGTGTGTGTGTGTGTGTGTGTGTGTGTGTGTGTGTGTGTGTGTGTGTGTGTGTGTGTGTGTGTGTGTGTGTGTGTGTGTGCGTGCGTGCGTGCGTGCGTGCGTGCGTGCGTGCGTGCGTGCGTGCGTGCGTGCGTGCGTGCGTGCGTGCGTGCGTGTGTGTGTGGGACACATTACTGTCTGTTGGCATTGAAAGTAGGACCTTTCCATTTCAGGATGGTCACTTTAGGCTGTATGGCTGCCCCAAACATCTAACATATTCTGCTACTTAAAGCTCTATTCTGTAATTTTATTTGGTTTCACACAAATGTTGACCTCAAAATTCAAACCCCAGAGCAAGGAGGCAGAGCAGGCTCTATTAGCTCAGTGGTAAGAAATATCAGCACTTATGCAGGAGTCTTGGGTTAAAATCGCAGGGTAGAACAGGAAAGTTACGTGGTGCAGCTTTAAACGTGTAAAGTTCTATGCTAGCAATACGTCATTTAATGTGATTTATCTGGAAGAACCAATCAATAAAGAAACAAATCCCTGAGCATCACTTCAGGTCTAGACTCTCTGACAACTCTTGTTTATGGGAGTTATGGGGGTCTGTGGCCTAATGCATGCCAAAATGGGGGTTCTTGAAATAAAAAATATAAAACACTTGAGAAAGTTTGAGAACTGTGACTGGCAGTGCATGCTTGTCCATATGTTGACAACTTGACATTATAGGTGAAATTGTGTCCTGGTCCATCTGTTGAGTTCTTATGGTAGAGCTGCTGGGGTGTCTGACACAGTACTCCTGTGGTGCATCAATAATTCAAGAGCCTAAACTTTCAGATGGCCAGCAGTTCCTATTGAAGCAGCTGTACAAGCAACAAGTATTCATAGGTGTATTCAAACTGGTAAGGATGTCAAAGAGAAGATGGGTGGAATTCAAGATCTGTCAGACCATAAGCTGTTCGGCTCCAGTCTCCAGAAGACACAGGCCGTCCTCTCCTGCTGCTGCTGCTACTGGTATGTTTCAAAATAACTTCAACAGGCAGTGGTATCTCCATCTTATGCATGTAACATCATATACTTTGTTTTGAGAATCTGACATTTTAGACAATACAAGCTCTGAAAGAATTGGGAATTTATCATTTGTATGCCTGGTCCTAATGGGGTTTTAACTATTTGTAAACTAAGTTCTATATCTAGGCTATGTAGGCCTATAGGCGATCTGTGTTGGAAACCACTGTAGTTGAAAATGAAGCAATATGAAATACAGTGTTGTGAAGCCTTTCTCCCCTCTCCTCTCCTCTTCTAGTCTCCTCCTCTCCTCCCTTATCTTCTCTCCTCTCCTCTCCTCTCCTCCAATCTTCTCTCCTCTCCTCTCTAAAGCCATTGGTACTCCAATTCTGGATGAGTGACTGTATTATTATTCCTTTTTTTTTAAGTGTCATCTGTGTTCCTGATCCTTGACTGCAGGGTTTGTCACTTCTGCCTACCAGATGGATAGATTTATGGATTCTGTCATTCATAACAATGCTATGCAGGAAAAATAAAATAAAAATCACACACGCTGTAGCTGTATAAACAAATTGACACAAACGAACGCCATGGGAAAACAAAGGCTAGATTAAAGAATGAAGTTTTGTATGACATTCCGAGAAGGCGTGGCTAAAGCGGCACCTATGATACGTCATCACACCAGCCAGTCAGTCTCGTGTTTACGTGGAAAACATGGCGGCTGGGTTGAGAGCGTTCCAAGGAGCTAGCTCCCGGTAACGCGACACTATCGCTCTGTTTTGGTAGTCCTACTCAACGAATTGGAAGTCAGGCGTCTGGAGGCTTTGTCGCCCACTTCTGGGACTATTATCTGACGTTTCGCATGAAGCCATTTCCCTCTTGTCTCAGCCACAGGGACAACAACGGCAATGGAAGACGAGGAGAGGCAAAAGAAGCTGGAGGCCGGCAAAGCAAAGGTATGAAAGACCTTGAGTCTCTAATACATCTCCCTATGTACAACTTCAACCCTTTCCATGTGTGTAAAAAAAACAGTGTTGCAGAGCTCATTGCATGCCTTCCTCTCAACTTATTGTTTCATGTTTTGGGCCGTCAGCTGTTTTTACAGGGCCCCCCTCCCTCCCATCCCATAACCCACTCAGCTGTCAGAGTCTCCTGTGCTGGTGGTCACTGACAGCTGGGTTAGCTAGTAGCCAGACACATTCCTTTTGTGATGCTGTCTGTGTGCCAACTGTTAATGTTTGATTCTTCCTAAACTTCTCTCACTGTAAGGAAGCTCACAAGCAAACCAACCAGGCAGATATGTGTTGTGATTGATAGGTAATGGCATGCGAGTATGCGGACAATCTTGTGTGACAGGATTTCCAGGGCATGCCACCACTAGCTTTAGCAAACCCAGTCCCACATGGCACTGAAAAATACGTATTTTTTTCTAAGGTTAACTGCACTAATCTTTACCAACCGGTGTCACAAGTTAGGCCATAACATTAGCATAACATTACCCTAACTAATGTCATACAAAACAGTACACAAGTCAGCTTGCCATAGGCCATCAGGAAAAGATAATGGAGAATGAGTACTACTTCATGAGTATTCTGTTCAACAACATTTTTATTTACACTTTGACACATATAGTACAACAAAATGCAAATGCAATACAATGTTGACTCGTGGAATTTAACTTTGTTTCATGTGTGAACAAAACCATGCACACCCAGAATGATCAATCTGCTGCTTCCATCCTCAGGCTTAAATGTGGTGGTGGATTGGGGCTGTATTTGGGGTATTGGCCTATTCACAGCCTCGTTCTTATTGGGAAATTAATGAGGTGCTCTGCAAGCTTTGCGAAATAGCTGCATTAATATAAATCTTACTCAAAGTGCATGATTTAATGTTCAGTCAGTATTGTTTTCTTGGTAACACCTGATGGATGTAACTTTGAATGCAAAACACTTGCATTCCACGATTAACATGTTAGACATGGTATTTAGAAAGGGATTGTTATTCTCACACGTCGTATTCAAATGGCCATGAAGATCTAAGGGAAAAAATAACATCAGTATTTTCAGTCTTTTTATGAGAAATGATGAACAATGATCAATGACAACGATCCAACACATTCTGCACCCAGAATCTGAGGTGCTGCCTTCAAGCAGATGGTTTAGAATGCCAAAGTGCAGACTGAACTACAATAATTCATTAATTCTATTCTCCATCATCAAGATTATATGGCAACAAGTAGAGGTATGATTATAGTAGAGGGTGGTACTCTATGATAGGGGACAAAGAAGATATTGTGATGTTGTATCAGGTTTGATTAAATTTGAATGAATTAACAATTGTCTCAGACTAAACATGTGAAATTAAGTATGTTAATGCTTGAGGGTATCTAGCTTATTTACGTATGATCTATGTACGATGATGTGTGTATATTGTTGAAAAGTGTGTTCAACACACTTGTCTTGTTCAACACACTTGAATGCAGTATAATGCAGCGGCTTGGTACCCAAGACAGATCCTTATCTGACTGATCTGATCTAATCTTATCCCTCTACTACAAAAACAACAACAACAGCACACATATTACAAACTGTCTGGCAAATGATTAGTTCTCTTGTTGATGGACATGTCTGTATCGGCCTGGTGATGCTGCTGTAATTTCACTTGTTCTGAACACAGTCCGTGTAAAAGGGACATAATCCTATTCAATTCAATTTTATTAAATTGTCAAATCATAACAAGTTGTCTCAAGACACTTTACATGTCCTACTACTTTAATTGAAATGACCTCCAAAATATGTCCGGGGTTGCTCAACGCACGATCACTCCATTTGCCCCGAAACTTGGCTGGCTATTCTGGCTATAATATAGGCTTCTTTCCCCGCCTTCAATGTACTTACATATTGTACGGTTAATAAGAAACTACATTTCCTACTACATCCTAACATTTTAGCCACAGCAGCTTTCCTTTTCTCTGGCTGCAGTATCTTTTGATCGGGCCTAGATGTGAGGGCTGTGAAGCGGCCCAAACCTCTAGTCTTTACAATTAAAAAATCCCAACCTTTTTATTTGTGGCTGCTGGTTCTTTGTTACATGTATTTGTTAGGGGGCTCTCAGGGGCTTATAGTGGAGTTGGTGCTAGGGCTTTGCGATTTACACTGTGGGGAAGATACTATTAGCAAAGCCATTACCTTGGCTATGGCTCTGGCATGTGGGCTGACAAAAGGCCTCTCTTTGTTCCTGCAGGGAATTCAGGATGCATTGTACCTCGCCCTTTATGTTATTGATTCCTACTTGTAGGACAGCAACTTGCAAATTTTGATTCACTGCATAGATATTGATAATGCTGCAGAAAATGTATTTTGTTCCAGGCCATTAGGTGCAGACATGATGTCATTTTCACATTTCACTGTGGCATGAGTGCACATTGCATTGCAGAGTTGGTTTTGCCCGGCTAAGCCATGATGATTCTCCAGTGTCTTGTCCTTGTGAAAAAGAGCAGTCTATGGAAGGTCATATATTAGGGGTGTCTCAAAGACTAGTTTGAATCAGTATTCTTTTTGCTGAAATCCGACATTCTCTTCAGCACCCCTTAAGGACATCATGAAATTACTTTTTTGCAACCTCTATTGTTAAAATGACTGCCTTGTGTCCGCAGTAGCGCACTGCAAGGCAGACAGAGAGAGGCAGTGCCGAATCATGTTTATTACTGCATTGCCTATTTCTCACCTCAAAATGTTTTCACATACATATTTTAGTGCAGGCCTACTGTTGGCCCACCATGAGGCCGATTTGAAAAATATTTGGGAATTATGTTCTTGGTGGCCTACTGGCAGAGTGCACAATACATTTTACGCTAATCGTGTAATAGTTGCAGACAACCCCCCCCCCCCCCCCACACCCACACACACACACACACGCGAAAACATAATCTCTGGCCCTGCCTTCGGCCTGGTGGTTCCCTGAACTTCCCACTTTTGTCTGTAGGACCACCAAAGACGTCTTGGCTTTACAAACCTGTTGGTAATGCTAACTTCCCCTGTGGTTCATTGTTGTCATTGCAGCAATATCTCCAAATTCATATCTGTCATTACAGCAATATCTAAAAAATGAACAGATTCATTGCCCGGAGCGGTGTGGAATTACGGTTCTAATTTCGGTTCTAATTTGATCTTGGTCTGTGTGGTCATAAAAGTATCAACACACATTGTCAGTGCAGCTCGCCTCGCACACATTCCTCCCTCAAAGTGATGCAGTTCCCGCTATAAAGTGTTTATAGCACCATTCCAGAGGATTTTAACATTTTTGAAAAGAAAGTATGTTTATTGATAGAACATAATATATAAAAAATAGTTTGATAAAAAAAAAATAAAGATTAGTTTTACAGTTTCTTATAGTTTTTATTTTTTGTGTGTTCACTTATTGTGGATTATTTCTTGGCCATGTATAATTTATTGGTGCTTGCTAGTCGCTACTCTGTAGTTGCTGTAGCGCTAGGGATCCAATTATTCGATTAATTGATAAGCAGCGTTTTTTAGGACCAAAAGGATAATTCTTGTCCGAGACCTAAAATGTGTGCAGAAACCGAATTGCCTTGATGTATATAACATTAACGAGCGTCAACGAGCATCAGCTGGACAGACACACACACCTCCCCTCTGCAGGGCTCTATGGAGTCTGTCTCATTTCTCTCCAAAAGGATTACTGTGATTATTGTAAGCTCGCATTTGATATCACACACATACCTGTAGCTTTCACTAGCCCCCCCAAAAATGCTATTTTTTCGAAATCGAAGAATCTCTTAATGGCAGTTAATCGATTATAGATTAATTGTTAACATCCCTATGTAGCGCCCTCTGATGTTAATGTGCAAAGTCCTGAGTGATGGGTTGAATGCCTTCCATGGCTGGTACAAACCTTTTGGATTGTCACTTTAACACAGGGGTGGGAAACTTTGATGATGGAGAGGGCCACTATATTTCCACACTGACTCCAGAGGGCCAAATTGCATGTACTGTTGGGCAGACACCTTATCAGGCGCGCAAAGAATTGCGGTTAATTGTTAGTTTCTATAGGTTTCTGGCGACTTTATTTCGGTTTTACAGGGGCTGGGTGTTTTTTCTTTTTTACAATAAAAAAAAAATGTTTTGCTTGGCTTGGCCCCAGACTGCCCGGCCGTTCTGGCATCTGCCAGAAGTGCCAGACCGTCCAATCCGGGCCTGCACCTTATGTCCGTATTTTTACTTTGTTCTTAAATTAATGCCTTACTTACTTCACACAAAAGTAGCAAAAATAGCCGAACTACAAGTTCGTTTTTGTCTCCTGAAGACGTGCCTTAGTTGTTTCCTTTATGGTTTTCATCAGTACTGGGTGATTTAAAGAATCAAACAAGGATTTCTTGGATCTTTATTTTCAGACCTACCTGTTCCACTAAAGAGCATTTGATGTTGAGCGAGCCATTGGATTCATGCAGCACTTCCTCCTCTTGTTATAAACAGACAGGATGTTGGACCTTTCAGTTACGAGACAGTCATTCAAGCTAGCAAGCTTTCACTTTTGTTCATTATTAGCCCAGGTCCAGTTGGAGTTTGGGTTCAAAGATGGCGATAAGCAGCATGATGCAGAAACCCAGCAATATGCCACCATTCTGCAGCAGGCAGAAGCCACACTGACTGAAGCCTTGGTCCCCATTATCATTATGTATTATATCTGGTAGCATGTCCACCAGGGCCACATAGAGAAAAAGTCCAGCCGTGAAAGGAAAGATCCATATGACTATGTTCTCATAGTGGTGTCCAATACCAATGCCAATCACCATGCCCACGTAGGCAAACGAGGCCGACAATAGATTGTAGAGGATAGCCTGACGAACTTTCATACCCGCCTTCAACAGCGTCGCAAAGTCACCCAGTTCATGAGGCAATTCATGGCAGAAGACCGCTAGAGAGGTACTGAGACCACTGGACAAGCCTTCAGTGAATGCAGCGCCTATTGCCAGGCCATCACTGAAGTTGTGCAGACCGTCTCCCATGAGAACCATCCAGGCCAGAGTGCTGATCCCAGCCTGTTGGATGAGCTCCTGGGAGTAGCGGTGGCTGTGTGACTGGTGGTTCTGGGAGTGTTGGTGGTTCAGGATGTGGTTGTATTTGTGGTGACGTTTATGCGTGGGCCCCGCGGCGGTACCCTTCACTGTGTTATGGAAGTCGGAGTGAGGCTTGTTCTCGCAGTCATCCGTGTAGGCAGAACTGGGGGTCGCGGCAATGTCGACTGACACCGGCGGCGGGTGGGGCAGTGCCAGCATCACCTTCCCCTCTTCGCCGATGCCCATTCTGTCGCAGGTCACTGAGGTGTCGCCGTTGTTGTGTTTCTTGTCATTGTACATCTTTACCATAGTCAACAAGTGTTCTGTGAGCAACATGAAGTTGATTCCTGCCAACACCGTCAGACCCTTCCACACTCCGTCAAGACTCTCCTCATGCTCTTCATGGACGTTGTGGAGGTGATGGTCATGGTGGTGGGAATGGGGGATGAGGTGAAGGAAAGCGTCTCCACAGAGTGTGCCCACTGCCAACGCAACCAGGAAGCTGAGAAGGAACTTGAAGAAGGTGCGGTTCATCAGAGGGATGAGGAATACCCCCAGCAGAGATGCAAGACTGATCACTGTGACGGACACAAAGCCACCCACCCATGCTGTGGTGACGTTTCTTGGGGGGTGATTGTCATGGTAATGCGTATGGTCATGCTCATGGTGTTGAACCATGACCGTCCTGATGCGGTCCAGATCGGCACTGTGCAGTAGACGCTCCAGACCTTCCAGAGACATGCTACCGTTCTCACCGTACTGGTTGAATATAGACTCCAGATGTTGTTGTTGTTGAGCGGGTTCTGCTCTCTGGCTGTGTACCACAACGGAAAGAATCCACAGCACAGCCAGAGAGGCTCTCCATGTCCTCTTATCAGCCATCATTCTGATGTGGTGTCCTTTTTTTATTCTGTTTAACAGCGTTAAGAATGATAATTACACCTGCTTGGTGGAAAGGATTCACATCTATAACCTCCTTAACGCTCGAACCTTGGACTGGTTCATATCCCATCGAGACCTGCCTTTTGAAAGGCCAAATGAATCACCACTTCAACGTCATGGCACATTGCACAATACATGCCTTTATATGTATTTTGTACACATTCATGTTGCCAAGCAACCAGAAGCACATACTGTTGGCTGTGCCCCCTGATGTCACTACGGTGATGTCAGGTAGTGTCAGGCATATCCATATATGGAGTGGACTATGTCAGTTATGTCCAAATCTGGGACTATGATGTCAGTCCTGGATGTTTCGGTTATCTCCACATACGTTTCCAGGAGGGGTTTTCTTTTTTTTTGTCTCCGCCAGGCCGAAAGGCATGGCGAGAGAGTATGTTTTACCCCCTGTCCGTCCGTCCGTCCGTCTGTCTGTGGACAGCTAATCTCCCGCACCGTTGGCTTGATCGCAGCGAAACTGTGCACACACACTCCCTGGATGCCAATTCAGAACCTCTGCCCCAATTTTTTCACATGGCCCTGATATAGCGCCACCAGGAGGACGCTTTTTGCAAAACACATTTTTTCACAGTACTCCTACAGATTTTGTCCAAACATCACACAAATCGGTACACAGTATCTCTATAGTCATTAAACGAAACGGTCTTTCAGATTTTTCATATTCCATCCTGATTGGCTAAAAATGGCTTCCAAAGTTTGCAGGACTGCTCCGTTTTGAACAAAATGCCTCAAATTATGAACACAGCATGTAATTTCCGTGAAACTTGCACTGTGCACGCACATTCCCACTATGCCGAGGAATAAATACCACTTGAGATTTTTCTAATCAGCCTCATAGTGGCGCTATAACAGCCCCATTCGTGTTTTCACCTATAACTGCATTTTTCACATCTGCCTTTTATAGCACCACCAGGTGGCCGACTTATGTAAAACATATTTCTTTACATTACTCCTTCTGATTTTATCCAAATTTCACACAAATCGGCACACATGATCTCTATAGTCATGTGATCAATACGGATCTGTTTAAATTTTCATATTCCATCCCGATTGGCTAAAATTCACATCTAAAGTTTGCAGGAGTGGCCCGTTTTGAACAAAATGCCGCAAATCATGAACGCAGCATCCGATTGTGGTCAAACTTTGCACACACATTCACACTATGTTTTAACATTTGCCTGTTATAGCGCCACCAGCAAGTCGAATTTAGCAAAACTCATTTTTTTTAACAAAATGCCTAAAATCATAAATGCAGTGTCCGATTGCCATGCAAGGCCTAAGAAGAAATGCCACCCTTTTCACATTGGCCTATTATAGCGCCAACAGGAGGCCACAATAACCTACCTACCTGACCTGGCGGAGACCTCTGCTCCGAGGAGCACTTTTTCTAGTTCTTTTTTTTTTTTATTGAAGTGGTACGGTTTATTCATAGACACTGTACATACATAAATACATATACATGAAGCCTCACTTCAATAGTCTTAACAATCTTTATGTTTTGTATCCGTTGTTTCCCTCTTCCTTATATGGAAGAAAAGGGGCGTAGCGTCCAGCTACGTCCCATTGCGGCGCGTTTGGCGGCGCTGTACCGTGTCAAGTCGAAGCATCGGGTTCCACTTGACAGCCATATCGCTCATAGTTTTTCTTTAAGTGCAGAGTAGTCTGCAAGATTTTATTCCATTTGTTTGCCTAAACCAAAGTTGTAAAAATAGACGTTTGAATGCATTGAAACTATATTGTACAATGGTCTCCCTCCTCAATAGTCGTTTTACGTTGGATTTTTGCCTTGTGGGATCCACTTTTTTTGTGTGGCGCTTATAGTTTTCCTTTCAGAGAGTCAACACTCCAATGCAAGTCAAACAAACTACACTCCACAAAACCAGCAGTCCTGTCGGCACTGACAACGGCCCCGCAAGGAAACATGGGAAAATGGATGCGTGTGACCGGAGGCTTCACGAGTCAAACCCTGCTCTACCATACAGAATTGGGTAAAATAAAGTTTCATTCATTCAAGTAAGTGCCGGACTGTTGGACACCATTTAAGACACAAATACAAAGCAAGACTTCAGTTTGTTCTAGACTTCAGTTTGTAGAGGACATATGTCCCCACAAGTATAGTAGAATTTGAGAAATAACATTCCAAGGACTATTTCCTGCCCCCCCCCCCCCCCTAAAAAAAAAAGCACAGCGCGTCACAAAGTGAGCTTGTAGATCGGCAATGTTTGGCTTCAGACATGAGTTAGACAGACTTAGGCAAAAAGCTTAAATAGAATCCATAAAAATTGCTGTCATAAACTTTTGAAGTCATCACAAGTATGGTAATACAAAGTGTGTGTGTGTGTGTGTGTGTTTGGAGAGGGGGATAGTGGGGGTTGAGGGGCTGCAAGTCAGCAGCCCACCACAGTCCATGTCAGGGTTCAGGGTTCGAGGGGGTCAGAAGTCCTCCTGGTTGCTCCTGGAGTCTCGGAGGTGTGTGAGGCCTCTCAGCACCTCCTCCTTGCTCCTCCTGCCAAGCTGCTGACCTCCTCTGCTCCTCACGCTCACCGTGTCGCTCACACGCTCCTTCTCCCCCACCACCAGTATGTAGTTATACTGGGCCAGCTGGGCAGAACGGATCTTCCGGTTTAAGGTGGCTCCCTGGTCTTCATTCACACTGGCCATGAAGCCTGCATCACGGAAGTCTTGGACCACCTGCTGGGCATAAGGCTCATTGTCGCCCCCTACAGGGATAACCATCACCTGCGCTGGAGATAACCACAGCGGCCATTTCCCTCCAAAGTGTTCAGCCAGGATGGCGATCATCCTCTCCACTGATCCCAGCACAGCTCTGTGGATCATTACTGGTCTGTGGTTCTGTCCATCCGGTCCAACATACTGCAGATCAAATCTGATTGGCAGCTGGAAGTCCAATTGGATGGTGGCACACTGGTGCTGTCGACCAATGGCGTCTTTGATCAGGATGTCTATCTTTGGCCCGTAGAAGGCTCCGTCTCCCGGATTCAACTCCCAGTGTTCTCCAAACGCCTGGAGACTCCTCTCCAACTCCTGTTCGGCGCTGTCCCAGAGCTCCGGCTCTCCCAGACAGGGTGAAGGTCGGGTGGACAGCAGACAGTGGAAGGAGAAGCCAAACGTCTGGTAAACACTCCTCACAAAGTCCAGACAGCCAGACATCTCCTCCTCCAGCTGCTCTGGCATGCAGAAGATGTGTGCGTCGTCCTGACAGAACCTGCGGACCCGAGTGAGGCCACTCAGCGCCCCAGACAACTCGTTTCTGTGAAGAACTCCGAAGTCCGCCCAGCGGAGAGGAAGCTCCCTCCATGACCTCACATCCTGCTCAAATATCACACAGTGTGCAGGACAGTTCATAGGTTTCAGAGTGTAGGTGTGACTGTCCTCGGATGCCACGGTGAACATGTTGTCACAGTAATGCTCCCAGTGACCGGAACGCTCCCACAATGCCTTACTGTACAAGGTCGGGGTCACGACCTCCTGGAAGCCCCGCCTCTTATATTCACTCTTCATCAGGTCAGTCAGTGTGTTGTAAATATGAGCTCCTTTGGGCAGAAAGAAGCAACTTCCAGGACTGACGTCATTGAAGAAGAACAGACTCTGGTCCGTCCCAATGCGTCTGTGGTCTCTCCTCCTCGCCTCCTCCTTCTCCTCCTCCCACACCTTCCTCTCCCGCTCTCCTGGAAACGCCACGCCCAGCAACCGCATCAGACCCGACGTCTGCGGCTGATTGGCTAAGGTCACGGGAGACACCTGTAACATTTTGAAGACCTTGATGAGGCCAGTGTGAGGAAGAAGAGGTCCATTACACACTCCTACACTGTCTCCACATCTGTACACTGTCACATTGGGCCCGGTCATCTGCTCTTCAATGAGCTGCAGTCTCAGCTCGTTGCTCTGGAACAGCTGTTGGACATCCTGCCTCTGGATCTCCAGGGTGGAGAGGACAGGTCGGAGAGACGCAGCCTCCTTACAATCTGTCCTCCACCTCCACTAGAGACAAAGAGCTGTTCTCCAGCAGATGGTCACAGTAGAGACCGAACTCCGTCACTCCCTCTCTGCACAGCTCAGCACCCAGCGGTGCCTCCAGCACCCCTCCCAGAACGCACCCCGCCGTCCTCCACAACGCCTGTTTGCCCTCAATTGTGTTGAAGTCCAGAAGCTGCAGTTCACAGTCTTCCTCTAGGGGGCGCAGGAGACCACACAGTTTGCCATTCACTCTGCTCACCAGTGCTCCTTTCACCCGTATGCTCTGTGCCACGAGAATGGCCTGTGGTCACACCAGCTCTGCCCTCTACCGTCCTGCCATCAGCCAATCGGATGCTGAGGGGCCTCTCTGTAGCTCCGCCTCTCGTCTTGTTGGCCCGTTTCTCCCCGAGAGACTCGAAGAGCCACAGACGATCTGACACAACAGAGGACACCTGCAACTGGCTGTAGGCTCTGTGCACACGCAGCAGCGTCCTGTGCGCTTTACATCTGAGCAGCGTCCTAAGCGGAGCCGCTGCCATGGCAACCATCCTATAATAACATTACTTCGTGACTACTAATTGAAGCCGAGGCCGAATTGGGCCAAATCGCATGGATGAGCCCTGACAGCACATGGTTGGTGCTACAGACTCCAAATTTCGCACACAGATAGCTCAGACATTTGCCTACGATCTTAGCTAGGCCTCGACCCGACCCGATATGCGGTTTTCCGGAACCAACGCGAAAGGTTCGGAATCTCCATATGCGGAGTCCTGACTACTAATTGAAGCCAATGGACGCCGAATCCAAATTGGCCCGAATGGCACGAAAGGTTTGGAATCTCCGTATGCGGAGATGACTGACATCGGGCTGTTCCGGAGCAAGCGCTGACTCATTGTGACATCACTTCATAAAAGGCATCACATACACTAGATGAGTCAACAAAAAATCTCTGAGTGTGGCATAAACTATAGTCTTTCTTCCTCTCACTCCGAGGTGACAGATGAAAGTATATAAGCCGGCTTCTAAGCTAAGTCCAGCACTCTTGACTAATGTGGCTGGTTGCTTAATAAAATATAATTCTGTTGTATGTCGAACTGGGTTATTGGGGGCTTTCAGGATTTGTTTGGTATGGGGAGGGGGGTGGGAGCTTTAAGCTAGTAATTGCTTGGTCTGGAAGATGGGAGTGGGGTACAGGGTTGATGCTGGGGAGAGAATACCTCACAAAATATGTGTGCAGTCTTTAATTGATATTTTACTGTGTGTAGCGGCGAGGTGCTCTGTCTGGAAGGGAGACTGTCTGTTGAGACTAACTAACCAGCATACAGTACATCCGGTCATGCTCTTACTGTAGCATGCTCTTTTATTGATATCGTGAAGTGTCTCTCCAGTGAGTATGATTAATTAGATTTGTTATAAATTTCCTTAAGAAGTACTCGGCTGTCTCTGCCTGTGTGCTCTTAATATGTGTTCATTAATCAGTGGATGAAAGTATGTGAGAGGCATGGCTGAGTCTAGGTTTTTACCTCATTAAGATAATGCAGAGAGGTGTGCAAATGGAATATCAGAATGTGGTGTCTAATGTATGAATGTCTCAGACACAGGTTCATCTACATCTACTTGGCTACAATTTGTGTGTTTTCCTTGTGTGTTTTCAAGCATGGTTACCACTCTTACCAGGTAATTGTGATGGTTCTTGAATACAATTTACAGCTTTCCATTGGTCATGCTCTTAAAGAGTAATTGTAAACGGGCCTTTACTATGATGGGTTATGTTTTTAGCCCACAAGATGCCACTATATCACAGAAAACTATTGTCCTGACCTAAATGACAAGCTAGGCCCGATTTGGGAATTCATTTGCTCAGAGGTGTTAATAGCTCTATCAAAAGCAAAGCTTGTTGTTTGCAAAAAGTGCAGAAATTGGCACCTGTCAGGAATTGTGGTTCCCTGTGGATGTACTTGGCTTAGACATACTGTAAGGTTAATCCTTAAGAAGAGAAGGTGGTGTTAATCATGGTTGTACCCCGCAAAGCCCCATGGGCTGGTGTTCAATAAGGCTTAATGGATCCTATTCAGCAGTTTGAATATTTGGAGCTTGTGTAAGAAGTAATGTAGTAGTGTGAAAAATTATTGCTTTAGTGATTAATTGAATATGATGTTACAGTACAAACCTCAGCTGTTAAAGTAAAAGTCATAGATCACACATCTTTTATTAACCTGCACGCAGCAATGCATGGCAGGGTGAACAAAAAGTGAAATATTTAACACAGAATAAACATGTGAAAACAAGCTACGGCTTACTGAATTGACAAACCGGTTCAATTTGAAATTAGTTGCACATTGTAGAGCATAAGCAGAGGTCCCTTCTGTGTGCTGTCGGTAGGATATAATGCCTTTTGTTAGGTTCTAGACCTTATATATACAGTAAATTAGATGTAACTTATCATTCAGTCTCATTGATGTTGTTGCTGATGGCAGAAACCTCCTATCTCCATATTTCAACTTTTAATGTTTTTCATAAATGAATGCCCTACTTAGTCATAATTCAGTGTCATGCAAAAATAGCTGATCTACAAGCTCCCAACGCGTTGCATTGTAAAGCGTTGTGTGGATTCTATAAATATTTAAACAATAAAAAGTATGAACAAGAGCTTGTGAATAACTAATAGCTACATTGGATCCATTGGAACACAGGTTCCTTTTTCCCATTTTATAAAGTAAAAAGTAACCGTTTTGGACATACAAGGTTTCCACCTGACAGTGACGATATACTGTATGATGATCAGTAACACTATTAGACATGTATCAGACATTTGCTAATTTGTCACTGTTAATTCTGTGTTTTGTCTAATCATGGGTCTACTCATCCAGCTCTTTTGCAGTGTTTATGCTTTTTTAGCTGTTGTAGTGTTCACCCAGTGAAAGGTATTGGGGTTGTTTTGCTAAAGCCCTGTTCATGTGTTAATAATGCCTTAAGTTGACAGACCATGGATGAATTACATCATCAATTTTCACTGAAATTATTTTATGATGGCATTTTATCTGTACACAACAGGAGATAAAAGTAATTTATGACTGTAATCTATATTGTTCACATGGAAGCATATTGCTGCCATTTGTCAGGGTGAAATACTGTATCTGGTTTAACGAGACGCGTATCACTTTATAACACGATACGAATCGCATTATAACTTGATATCACGTTATAATGGACTGGGTATCACGTTATAATGTGATGCTTATCACGGTATTATAACTCGATGCCATGCCCTATCACACTTTTTGCTACTACTTCTACAGATTCTGTCCAAACCTCACAAAAATTGGTATACCTTTAAATAGTTAGTTATGTAATCAAGATGTATCTTTCAGATGCCATTCCCATTGGCTACGATTGGATTTAAAAGTTTGCAGGAGAGGCCCGTTTTGCACAAATGCCACAAATCATGAACACATTGTCCGATTGACGTGAAACTCCCAGTAGCCCAAGTATGGTGGCGCAATAACGGGTCACAACACAGCCCTGGGTAGGCAACCCGGCCTGGCGTGGATCTGAGCTCTGAGGAGCGCACTTTTCTTGTTACTTTATTGCTCGTTCTATCTGTTTCAGATGGATGTTTTACGGGGTCTGGAGGGACTACTGGTGCTCTTAAGGTGGTCCCGAGCATTGAAAGTTGTTGAACACACCTTTTTGCCTGTTGGTCACATTGTCACAGATTCTGAAGTTTCGTTATGCCCTGTGGCAATTTCTCACAGATGTGCTGTGTGAAAGGTTGTCTCAGTTAAATATGCATGCTTCGTCTTAGCATGCAACATCATTGCGTGAAATCATAGGCTATGATTAGGATTGTCTAGGCTTGTCTATCGTTAACATTCGGGGGAGATGAACAGAAAACACTGAGTAACAGATAATCACTTTGTTGAGGCTGCGTTGGCTAATCTAGATCTCATTCTCAGTTTGACATTGGGGGGTTTTCAGCAGGGAAATGGAACACAACATTTTTATTGTCAATTCTTTGTTTTGAAGTGATAGTTTAAGATTTGTATTGACATGTAGCGCTATGTTCAAGGACAAATTGCTAATGGTTTGTTTGTTGGACTTTTTATTACTGGAATCTTGTCTTGATAACTAATGCTTATTACAGTCATAATAATTATAAACAGAAAGATTTTCCAATGAGAATGCTCTGTGAACTATGTTTGTTTGCAAATATTGCCTGTCTGTTTTCATCTTTGAGACAGCAGATGGTGATTGGTGATACACCTACATAGTCTGCAGTCTTTCATTTGGCCAGCCAATGCTCTGCTCCCCCTGCCAAATGGGGCAGACAGCCCAGTATCCCCTGCAGCCGATGGTAATATTAGCTTCCCCCGGAATAGTCATCTCCAGGACTCCGTTAACATTACTGGAAAATATTGTCAGTTTGAACCAGTTCAGTCACAGTTAAAGGTATAGTCTAGTCATTATCGTTTATAAATCTCTCTAGATTTTCTATCTCACCAGCTCAAACTCTTTGAACTTGCTTTGACTCTAGGATTAATATTTTATTCAAATCCTTGATGGATGAAGATGTGAAATATTAATGGGTTGATGTACTATGATTAGCTAAAGTGTTGACTGAGACAGAGAAAAAAGGCCATATTCGGTCTTTAGTCCTTTAGCATCAGAGGTACTTGTTAACACTTAACCTGCGTTATTTCAGATTTTTTGCAGTTGTCTGCCAGAGATTTTTCATTGAAATTAAAAAAGTACTCAGGAGCCGAGATACAGAATTTTTAAGTTTTAAGTTAACAAGGAAGTGGATAGGAGTCTAGATCTTGGAAAAATCATATCTCCTTGGTCTTTGGGTCAATTTCTTTTTTTTTCTTCTAAAAACGCATATATGCGTTATTGGCAGGCAAGTGATGGATTCTAAAGAACGCATATATGCGTTATTGGCAGAAAATGAGTTAAACAGGTGGGGCATTTATAGGGCTGGGTGACATGGACAAAATCATCAAATCACTATATCACAATATTTTTGACCAACTTAGTACCTGTATCGGCGATAATTTTGTATTGTGATGATTTTTCAGAAAATGTCAAACGGTGAAAATAGCAGATCTACAAGCTCACAATGTGATATGTGCTTGTAGATTGGCTATTTTATAAGTGATTAAAACCAACCAGAAAAATACAACACTTGATATTGTGATATTACGATATCCAAAATCCCAGACGTTATCTAGTCTCATATCACAATAGCGATATTAATATTGATATATTGCCCAGCCCGATCATTTAGCCACTACACCTGCTCTGGAAAAAATATGTGTAAATTTACTCCAAACTGTGCACTGTAGGTCATCGACATTGCAATGTACACATGTGTAATAGTCAATCACATTATGCTCACATTAGACTGAAACACTTAACTGCTTGATAGAAAAAGAAAACTAACAAAGTTAACATTTTTCATTACTAATCTTGAAGAAAAACAGTCTATAGTCCATAACATAATTAATGTATTCTGATTCAATTACTATTGTAACTACTTGGTGGTCAATGGTGCATTTATATAGCACCTTATTATCCAAAGCGCTTTACAATGTGCATTACATTCACCTATACATTCACACACCGATGGAAATCTATTATCACCTAACTTGATACCATCTGAATTGCCCTTACCTGGCAAACCCTATATGCCTAATGGCATTCCATGTCTGTTGTGTGACACCTGTGGTTTCTGCTGTCTTTCCTGCTTCGTACATTACTCTCTGCTTGCTGTCATACAGTACATAATGAATCCTGTATTATTACTATCCAGGCTGTGTAATTAGTGCAAACATTTAAACAATTAAAGCACCCTTGGTGCATGTTGATGAATAACAACATTATGTGACCGGTAGTGGTGGAAAACATGTTGTAAAATCCAGCCTGAGATTTACTGAAAAACCATGGTACCTTCACTCTTTAAATTCTGCTCACCACACTCCTTGGGAGATATATTATGACTTTGAATGATTTTTAAGCAGAACTTTGTAAGACCTGTTCATTGAGCTTGGAGAGTTTGCTCACCATGACGAAAATGTGTTTGGTCAGTTATGAGCCCATGGATTGACGATTCACTCAATCTACATTCACGATTCACTAGGAGTGTGCCGATTTTCGCAAAACGATACGATATTAGGCTCACGACATCGATACTATACGATACATGTCACTTTTTTATTATGAAAATATATATGGGGGGGGGGGGGCTTATGAAAATATATGGGGGGGGAAGCAAATGCAAACAAATACTTCTGTTTTTGCATTATTATTATTGGGGGGGGAAATGGGGGGGGGGGGGAAATGGGGGGGGGGGGAACGATATATCGGCACACCCCTACGATTCACTCAATCTCCACACACCAAATCATTAGGTTACCATGCAAGGCACCAACCTGCTCATCTTTAGCAGCATAGGGTTCAGTGTCTTGCTCAAGGACACTAACCCAGGTTAAGCCGTGGATGGCTGCTGTACCACCACTGCTGCCCCTAAGTCATCCAGCCTAGTTTCCACTAATGAAACTACTTTTTAAATTAGACTGGCAATCTGTCTGTTGAACATCATGGCTGTCAAAACAAAGCCATTGCTAATGCATCTTAAGAGCCAAGGCTCTGATCTTTGACACAGAGATGCTGTTCTGTTTGTCTTTAACATGCCCATCTCATGTCTCTCATCATCCCTCTTGTGCTGTAGTTGGCTGAGTACCGGCAGAGGAAAGCCCACGCAGACACCCAGAAGAAACAAAAGAAGAAGAAAAGGAAGCCAGGGGAGGAGTCGGGGGGAGATTCACCCGGCGGGGTGAAGGTGGAGCAAGACCAGCATGCAGGGGAGAAAATATCTGGGGGAGGAATACATGGAGTAGAGGATCCACCCACCACAGAGTTTACCTTCTCCAGAACCCTGCGGAGTGGCGAGACGGTCAAGCATGACCAGACCTATACCATAGAGGTAATAGTCACATAGTGGACTTAACTACTTAAACCCCATATGGTTGACTGGAGTCTCTATACTAGTCAAGTCAAGTCAATTGTATTTATAAAGCACATAAAGCACAACCAAAGGCCGACCAAAGTCCTGTACAGCATGAACATATACACAAAACATCAAGGTTAAAACATACAAAACAAACAACTCCAAAAAACAAAAAAGCATCAGATATAAACAAAAAAGCATCAAATATATAAAACCAAGTGTCTTTTCTGTTTTCTGTTATTGTGGTGAAAGCTTTCTCTGAAAATAGCTGTGTATCTGCTATTTTCCTGTGAAAGCTTTCCCCACAATACGGATCCTGGTGTTTAAGTGGTTAACACCAATATCACCCACCATAGAGGCACTCCTGATACTGAACACCGTAGCATTGCTGGGGCACATATATAACCAGACATGCAGACTTGTCACCTTTTGGAATCTAAAATAAGTCACCTACAGTATGTGATTAGTGCAGAGTACCTAACTATTCCAATTCTTATCACTTTTAAGACTTTCCACTTTTGTAATTCAAATATATCCAAAAGCATTTACATTACTTCTGTTACTAGAGAAGGTTGTTATAATGTGCTGTACTGAAGCTCAGATGTACTTGCACCCAAGATTGCATATTATGTTTTTGTTATACATTTAAGCCCATTCAGTAGTTTCCTTTCAAAACTACAGCAAAGCCCATGTCTTTACCCAAAAATCACTTGGATGTGGTAGGTACCAGTTACCATGGAAACAGGCAGTTGCCTTTAAACAAGTTGAGCTACCATGGTCTGTGAGACCGATACGTGTGGCCTTGTTACATCCAACAATAAAGGGATGTTTTCATATGTGGTTAATTGTGTCCAGGACCCATGCTCGCTCTCTAATTGAAAATGGGTTTAGGAAATCTTAGAGTAGCCTTGCTGCACATCTGGTTGCTGGGCTCTAGGACTGCAACTATAATTTATTTCCTCCCATAAGTCTGTGAGACCTCAAGGAAAAAGAACCCCGCCGGCAGCCACTTCTACAAGTGACTTTGTGTTTGTATGGGTAACCGGAACGCTTGCCCCAAAACCAGCTCGGACCCATTTTTTGAGCGGACCACTTCCCCCGCCGGTGTGGAACACTCGCCCGAAACACTTAGTTTGTTGTTAGAACTCTTGTTAGAACTACCGCTATGACAGTCTGAAGTAGATTAGAGCCGTGAGAGACACCGCCAAACGAGCTAAGGCGTGTGAGTTTCCGTGCCGAACGTAGCGAAGTCAGCTTCAGCCGACCGTCAGAATTACGGACAGAATAGTAAACCATTGCGTATTCTTTGTATGTATATGTCTGTATATATGTATGAGCACGACATAAACGGCTGTGACTGATTGCAACACAAAGCTTTTTTAAGACAAGACATAGAAATAGACATCACACATGTTGCCAGATATTGCTTTATAAAAGAAAAAAATGATTCTATTGTTATTAATAGGAGATTGTACAAAAACAATTAAACAAAATAAGAGGATTTTCCTCTCTTCAGTCTTTATGTCCAGTCCTTTTAATTGGATCCTTTTTTGTCATGCCACTCATGATCTATTCTCCTCGCAAATGCATTCACAAATTTAATGCATTGCGCATGTGCTTAGACGTGCGCATGCATGTAACAGGTCAAGCATCGTGACAAAAATGATCAATGGTATTCATCTGAAAAGCAAAAAGGGGGCTTGCATCTCACTTTTAAAATGCTCCAATTTTATTCACAGCAGCATCTGAAAAGCCACACAATCCCTAGTCCTCTTATGGGCATAATCAATCATTTTCCCCATTTTTTTCTCTTTCTTTTCATCCTCAGGTTAGCAGTGATCCTTCTAATTACTCTAATTTAACACAAACAGGACAGTGCGCCACTCACACATGTGCCAAATAAAGACACACATGCACACACCGGTCGGCACTGCACACTGCGCGCACGTACACACAGGGGCCCACACAGATCCCCATCTGCAACTGATTAGCAATTGATTCCAACTTATACAGGACCGCAGTGCCACTTAAAAAGACAAGAAGGGAGCATAAGGGGGGCACGGTGGCACAGTCGGTAGCGCTGCCGCCTCACAGCTAGAAGGTACTGGGTTAGATTCTCGCCGGGGATGCTGTGGGCGCTGGGGGCGTGTCCTCCCCTCCGCGTCATCAGTGCCCATACCCCAAGGTGGGGTTGGCGAAAGGGCCTTTCTGTGTGGAGTTTGCATGTTCTCCCCGTGTTCCCTAGGGTAGGTACCCTCACAAAAACAGAGGAGAAAGGAACTGGTTGGAATAACGTGTTCCTTCCACGCGTTACGTCTAACCGGGGAAACTCCCCCCTGTCAGGTGATAAGAAGCAGCTTGCTAGCTCCTCATGCATTGAAGGCAGGGGCGGACTGGCCATTTGGCGTACCGGGCAAATGCCCGGTGGGCCGCTGGGCCAGTGGGCCACTGGGCCAAAAAAAAAAAAAAAAAAAAAAAAAAAAAGTTTTTTTTTTTTTTTTTTTTTTTTAATTATTATTTTCGCTCCCGTTTTAGTATTATTACGGTCATTTCCGGGTCGCGCAGCCCAATTATTAGTTACGTTAATGATAGGGCTGGGATGCTTCCCAGCAGGGGCCTCAGTGCGGCTGCAGAGTTCATGTGCAGCCTAGGTGCTGGGCTGAAACACCCCCCCCCCCCCCCGTTGACAAAACGGGGGGGGGTGGTGGGCCGGTCCGGACCAAAATGCCAGGGCTGAATTTTGGTCCCAGTCCGGCCCTGATTGAAGGAGGCATGAGCTCAGTTCTGGGATCTCACTAGCTGGCAGAGGGAGGATTACATAGGCAATTGGCACTGGGTGAAAAAAATGGGTTACAAAATCATGGGATAACAATTTTGAATTCAAAATAAGGGAGCATAAGGCAGTAGGGAGTCAGTAATAAGGGAGCATAAGACAGTAGGAATTCATTAAGGCAGCATAAGGCAACAGGGATTGAATATTAACAGAGCATAAAGCAATCAGGCTGCATAAGGCTTTAGGGAATAACTAATAACTGCATAAGGTAGTAGAGAGTCAGTAATAAGGCTCCATAAGGCAGCAGGGAGTCTGTAATAAGGCTCCATAGGGCAGTAGGGAGTTAGTAATAAGGGAGCATAAGGCAGTGGGTAGTCAATAATAAGGCAGTAGGGACTCAGTAATAAGGCAGTATTACTGACTCCCAAACTTTGCACGCACATTCGCACTACGTTAAGAAACAAATGTCACCCTTTTGACATTGCCCTATTATAGCACCACCAGGAGGCTGATATTTGCAAAACAGTTTTTGATATTACTCCTACAGATTTTGTCCAAACATCAAGCAAATCAGTACACATTATCTCTATAGACATGTGATCAAGATGGATCTGTCCGATTCTTCATATTCCATCAACATTGCTGGCCCACAATAACCTACCTGACCTGGCGGAGCCCTTTGTCCGAGGAGCACTTTTTCTAGTTTATTTTCTTTTTAACATAGCATTAATTGACATTATCTTCACAATAGTATCTGTTCTTAACCATGTCAATTTGGCCAGAGGCTTGAATCACCCAGAGGTTTTCTTGTTCTTTATGTTCTGTCCACTGATGCCCCTGAGCAGCAAGACGTTGCTGTGGAAACACCACTGCTTCAAAGTTTTCCCCTTGAAGTCCTGTACAGCTATTCTCAAGACCCTTTTCAGACTGTGCATTGAATGTGATTATAACCATTATTGTGTTATGGCTCATTTTTGTTATGCTACTCGGTCTCAAGTCGAACACAGGAACGTAATATGTTTTATAAAGCAGGAATTACATATAAAATGTAAAACCCTGCAAATGTCCAGGCAGGTAAATGAGTGGGCTACGTAATATAAGAATTCTCCTAAAATAGTGCCTAAGAAACCATATATAAAAAAGTTGAGAAACCACTTCCAAAAGAATGTGTTCAAATATTAGGTTAATATTTGGATATTGGGCTACGTTATTAGACTTGCAAGATAGAATAACCTCAAGCTCAAAAATGATAACCATCTCCCATAGGAAAATCTGCCAATTCTTTCCCTGTCTGGCCCTGTGGCTTTTCAAAAAGATTTGATCCAGAAATTAGCCTTTCAAAGGCCTGTAATAATGACTGTCATTACTCAAGAAGGAGAAAAAACAAACTGTAGAGGAAAAGTAGGTTAGTCTCACATTTTCGTATTCAATGCAGCAGTGTCTGTTTAATGTACTGTAGGCCAACAAGACCAGACGCCGTTTCATGATGTTATAACTACTGAACAAGATAACTGAAACACGAATACTACAGCATTTGCCAATTCAGTTGTGGGATGGGCATGGCCCTTAAGACCAATCACCAAATTAAGTCTTACATGTACATTAACTTGACATGTTACTTTTCAAAATAAAAACACAGATCATGTTACTTATAGCTGAACTATTGATTTAAGCTATTGTGTTTCTCTATGACTGGCTTGGGTTGGTTGACTAATTCAGGTTTAGCCAACATTATATTGCTTCTAATTTCTGCTTGTGTGTATCATTTTTATTAATTCTTTTTTGCTTTATTATTATCATTATTTTGCCCTGCTAGTGGTGGGGCTTTTAGGGAAGCAATGTTTGTATCCGTCCATCCATCCAACACAGTCAAAAACGACTGGTTTGCCTTGGCATTTGCTTTGCACCTGGGGTTGAGCCCTGGGGTTGAGCAGAAAATGCAATTCAAGGAGTTTAATTTGTCACTCATACAAGTATGTGTAGTGAAATGTTGGTCTGCAGACTGCTGACAATATATAAAAAACAAAATAAGATATAATAAAATGAGGTATAATACATAAAACTAAAGTAAATCGTAAAATGTGTGCAGTCTGGTAAGTGTTGAACATTTCTAAAATACTGTGGCCTGCTGATTTCGGTGATGCCATCTAGCACCAACCTTAGGCCAAACGTTCTGATTGCAGAAACGATATCTCAAAATCTAATGAGCGGATAGCATGACACTAGGAGCAGCACAACCTTATATTATTATTCTAGGGGCTGCAAGCGGGACCATTGGTCTTGTGGTCTTGTTTACTTCTGTGCTTATTTTAGAATCAATCCACTTGTTTGAACACTTTGCTTGGGTATGAGTCATGTTTCCCTGTGCAATGCCAATGATATTCTTTCACTCTCTGCTGTTACAGCCGGAGAGTGAGGTGTCCACCACTGCTGAAGATTATTCCTCAGAGGTAAGACAAGTTTTCTGAAGTTATGAATCACACTAATATGATACCTGATCATGTTGTGGATGATCAAGAGTATCCCGGTTTCAAATACTACACCACTCCACCTCAATTAACGTATTAGTCCTCCACTCTCTAGTGTGGTAATTGGTGAAATCGATTGATTTTGCTTTTGGTTCTCCATGTTTACATTTGATAAAACATTTAAATTAAGTTAAGTATATATATTAAACTTCAATATATGAAAATAACATTTCATTTTAATTTTACAGTGAACAAGCAAACAAGTAAATATAAAATACCCATAAACTGAACTTTATTTTATTCAACCACTAACACTCTATAAAATTATTAAATAAAGAATATCATATCCACATGCTCACTGCGTGTCATGTTGTGATGCACTGTTAGCTTGTAGATCTGCTATTTTGAAAAATCTTAAAAGGTTAAAACTTAAAACACATTGGCTTCATATTTGCCAATACCGATATCATCAGAAATGGCCAATATATCAGACAAACTGATATATCGATGAGGGCACTAATTCGCAACGCGTTTTGAGCTTGCTATTTTTGCTAATTTAGAATTTTGAAATAAATACATAGCACATGTGCTGGTTCCAAAATCATACAGTATCATAATTGAAGATCATATGAATCATTTTAGGAAGTTTCTATACCTGCAAACATTGAATTATAAAGTCAAGAACTTCCAGCACAATCTGTGAATCTTAGCCTTTCACTGACATTATTGTGACTTAACAGGTAAATGGTTGCCATGAGATGACTGAGAGCCAAATGGAGTCTTCCAAGGATTTTGTCTGGGTACAGTACATCATTAAAGCTAACCGCAAAACAAATCAATGCTACACTCGACTCTGCATTTTCTTTTCATACCATTTCTGGTTGTCACTAGACGTCCTGTAACCCCACTAACCAAGTCCCTTTTATTCTTTACTGCTTCTTGGGATTTCACTGTCTGCTTGTATACTGGCTATTAACAATTATTGATTAATCTATTGATTCTTTTTTCAGTTGTTTGAATAATCTGTTTGATTTAATTAGACCATGACAGCTAAATAAAATAATATAGTGCACAATTATGATAAATATTTATGACAAAATTACATCTTAAAATTGCTTAACTCATTCAGTGCCACAATCCGTCAAATCCGTCAAATTGACCAATGGCCTCGAGTGCCACGATCCGTCAAATCCGTCAAAAAAAAAATTTTGGGTGATTTTTTTTTTTTTGGGGTTTCAGTTAGATGGGGCTCTTCCCCAGCCTGTGACTTAATTTGGGGCTTCTATCATGAAAGAAAACATGAAATCATGCCATCAAAAGTCAGGGTGACCTATAATCAAAAACATCTTCTTAAAACATCTTAGTTCCCACGATCAGAAGAACAGCTTCTGTGACGGTCAAACATAAACATTCTGTGATCACTGCCGCTGTCGACCACGTGATCAAAACAACTGTGGGAACACACACACACACACACACACACACACACACACACACACACACACACACACACACACACACACACACACACACACACACAGCGGTTTCTTTGGTCTAAGGAAACACGTGAGCGAAACAACACACACGCACACGCGTGCGCGCGCACACACACACACACACACACACACACACACACACACACAGAGCGTAGGAAAACAAATCCTTGGTGCTTCTTTGATGAAGGAATCACGTGAGAAAACAACTTATTGGGGCCTCTGTGATCAAACAACACCGACGTCAAGTATGGGTCATCTGAGGACAACTTCTTTGAAGAAAGGGTCACGTGAGAAAACAAAGTTGTTGGGACCTCTGAAATCGAACGAACCCAGTGACAACAGCGATCAGGACTGATCATAACAAGCTGTGAGGCTCCGAAGATCAAAGGACCACCTGATCACAACAAAAGTTTATAAAAGTGTGTGGGACATATTGCCCGTTGTGGGGAAGCAGTAAGGAGAGCTTGAGAGAGAGAGCGTAAGCGATCGATCTATTCTATACAGAGAGAGTTTGAGAGAGAACACACACACACACACACACACACACACACACACACACACACACACACACACACACACACACTAGAGATAACATGCCTGGCCCTAAAAAGCCAGTGAAGCGCAAGCACCCGGCGGCCGCCGAGCGCAGACGCGCTGCTTCCAGTCGCCCTGTCGGCGACCCAGACCCCGGGCCAAGCAGGGCCAGTACTGCCAGCACAGCCAGTACAGCCGCACGTCGCCAGCAGCGCCAGCAAACGATCGAGGAGACGATGAGGTTCCGTCGCGTCGAGGCTCCGGTGACCGCAGTCTCCGCGACCGCGAGCATAGAGGATGAGACGGACGCTGAGATATCTGGCAGTGAGGGGGGACACGTTGAACCGACCCAGCTTCTCCGTCGCAGTGCTAGGGAGAAGACCAGTACCCGTGAGCTCCTAGAAAGCCCGTATAATTCACAAAGATCCCTGTCAGACCCAACAGATACTGAGCTGGAGTCAGATGGTGAGGAATGGCTTCCCTTGAGAGAGCTGGACACCAGACCACGTTCTTTCCCAGACAGCAGTGGTAAGAAGTACATTTTATCGTTTATCTATCTATGTATCTATGTATCTATGTATCTATCTATCATCATCTTTCTTCCTATACAATCATCTTTCTTCCTATAAAATGTGTGTGTGTCTGTCTGTCTGTCTGTCTGTCTGTCTGTCTGTGTGTGTGTGTTGTCTCTCTCTCTGGCTGTGTGTGTGTGTGTGTGTGTGTGTGTGTGTGTGTGTGTGTGTGTGTGTGTGTGTGTGTGTGTGTGTGTGTGTGTGTGTCTCTGCCTGCCTGCCTGTGTGTGTCTGTCTGTCTGTCTGTCTCTCTCTCTGGCTGTGTGTGTGTGTGTGTGTGTGTGTGTGTGTGTGTGTCTCTCTGTCTGTCTGTCTAGCTGCCTGCCTGCCTGCCTGCCTGCCTGTCTGTCTGTATGCTACTACATACACAATCAGTATAGATTATTGATTATTTATGTGTTATTTTCTTTTTTCTTCTTATATATCCTGCTCTATCTATCATCCTTCTTCCTATAATATATGTCTGTCTGTCTGTCTCTATCTATCTATCGAAATAATTTGTGATTTTGTGGACATCATCAAATCTAGGTTGCATGTCTGTTGTGTTGCATATCTATCTATCTATCTCCTGACATAATTTGTGATTCAGATATAGATAAGAGTGTCTGCTAATGCCTGAATCTGTCTGTCTGTCTGTCTGTCTAAATGTAGGTTGCATGCATGTCTGTCTATCTGTCTGTCTAGCTATTTATTTATCTATCTATTTATCTATGTGTCTGTCTGTCTGTCTGTCTGTCTGTCTAAATCTAGGTTGCATGTATGTCTGTTGTGTTGCATGTCTGTCTGTGTGTGTATCTATCATCTTTCTTCTCGTGTGTGTGTGTGTGTGTGTGTGTGTGTGTGTGTGTGTGTGTGTGTGTGTGTGTGTGTGTGTGTGTGTGTGTGTGTGTGTGTGTGTGTGTGTGTGTGTGTGTGTGTGTGTGTGTGTGTGTGTGTCTCTCCCTGCCTGCCTGTCTAATAATTTGTGATTTTGTGGACATCATATTTACCTACCAATATTTTACTGGGTGTCTTTTTGGGGATTCAGATATAGATAAGAGTGTCTGCTAATGCCTGACATTTGTGATTTTGTGGACATCATATTTACATACCAATATTTTACTTAGACACGTCGGAGGAGGAGGAGGAGGAGGAGAGGGGTGGTGGTGCTGCTGCACACAGTGGCAGTAGAACTAGACCCAGACGTTCTTTCCTAGACAGCAGTGGTAAGTACATTTTATCGTTTATCTATCTATGTATCTATCTATCATCATCTTTCTTCCTATACAATCATCTTTCTTCCTATAAAATACGTGTCTGTCTGTCTGTCTGTCTGTCTAAATCTAGGTTGCATGTATGTCTGTTGTGTTGCATGTCTGTCTGTGTGTGTATCTATCATCTTTCTGTGTGTGTGTGTGTGTGTGTGTGTGTGTGTGTGTGTGTGTGTGTGTGTGTGTGTGTGTGTGTGTGTGTGTGTGTGTGTGTGTGTGTGTGTGTGTGTGTGTGTGTGTGTGTGTGTGTGTGTGTCTCTCCCTGCCTGCCTGTCTAATAATTTGTGATTTTGTGGACATCATATTTACCTACCAATATTTTACTGGGTGTCTTTTTGGGGATTCAGATATAGATAAGAGTGTCTGCTAATGCCTGACATTTGTGATTTTGTGGACATCATATTTACATACCAATATTTTACTTAGACACGTCGGAGGAGGAGGAGGAGGAGGAGAGGGGTGGTGGTGCTGCTGCACACAGTGGCAGTAGAACTAGACCCAGACGTTCTTTCCTAGACAGCAGTGGTAAGTACATTTTATCGTTTATCTATCTATGTATCTATCTATCATCATCTTTCTTCCTATACAATCATCTTTCTTCCTATAAAATACGTGTCTGTCTGTCTGTCTGTCTGGCTGGCTGGCTGGCTGGCCTGTGTGTCTCTGCCTGCCTGTGTGTGTGTGTGTGTCTCTGCCTGCCTGCCTGCCTGTGTGTGTGTGTCTGTCTCTGCCTGCCTGCCTGCCTGTGTGTGTGTGTCTGTCTCTGCCTGCCTGCCTGCCTGTGTGTGTGTGTCTGTCTCTGCCTGCCTGCCTGCCTGCCTGCCTGCCTGTGTGTGTGTGTCTGTCTCTGCCTGCCTGCCTGCCTGCCTGCCTGTGTGTGTGTGTCTGTCTCTGCCTGCCTGCCTGCCTGCCTGCCTGTGTGTGTGTGTCTGTCTCTGCCTGCCTGCCTGCCTGCCTGCCTGTGTGTGTGTGTCTGTCTCTGCCTGCCTGCCTGCCTGTGTGTGTGTGTCTGTCTCTGCCTGCCTGCCTGCCTGTGTGTGTGTGTCTGTCTCTGCCTGCCTGCCTGCCTGTGTGTGTGTGTCTGTCTCTCTCTGGCTGTGTGTCTGTGTCTGTGGCTGGCTGCCTGCCTGTATGCTACTACATACACAATCTGTATAGATTATTGATTATTTATGTGTTATTTTCTTTTTTCTTCTTATATCTCCTGCTCTATCTATCATCCTTCTTCCTATAATATATGTCTGTCTGTCTGTCTCTATCTATCTATCTATCGAAATAATTTGTGATTTTGTGGACATCATATTTACATACCAATATTTTACTTAGACACGTCGGAGGAGGAGGAGGAGGAGAAGAGGGGTGGTGCTGCTGCTGCACACAGTGGCAGTAGAACTAGAGGTAAGCTTTTTATTTTTCTTACTGATATATTTTCACAACAGAATCCAGCTTGCATTGTAGCATACAATAAGTCAATGAATGGAGTTGATATTGATGTGGACCCAAACATTGTGTATTACCTGGGAAGTCAAACAAGTGGACAAATACATTTGTCCACTTGTATCTAAAATGTATCTGTTGGTTCAATGCTAAAAAACCCACATGGCAACTGTAAAAGTCTTCTCTGATTTTGTGCATATCTTTACCATAACTATCTGATATTTTACTATGATTTCAGATACTGAGTCAAGGAAGAAACAGCCAAGATCCAGTTCTGCCGCACGTGTTGGCAGTACAGCTCGAGGTAAGGTTTCCCTGCACATGTGAGATGATATGAATGTATATAGTAAATGGGGTCCATTTGTACACTCTTAGAGTTACAGACCTGTAAGGATCCATTTGGAACCCCCCCACACAAATACAAAAAAGTATTGTAAAATATAATATGTATTTTATAGTAATTATGTATTTCTGTAATTTACAGGTAGACCACAGCCAGGAAAGGAGCGTTGTCGTGACGACGAGCAGCATTCGCAGTCATCTGATGAAGAGCTGGGTCTTGGCAGTGGAGCGAGAGGTAAGCTTTTTCTTACTGATACATTTTCACAACAGAAGCCAGCTTGCATTGTAGCATACAATAAGTCAATTGAAAAATCCTTTACAAAGATAAAAACCCACATGACAACCCACCCACACCAATACAAAAAAGTGTTGTAAAATGTAATATGTATTTTATGGTAATTATGTATTTCTGTAATTTACAGGTACACCACTGCCAGGAAAGAAGCGTCGTAGTGGCAAGGAGGTTCCTCTGCCGTTTTTTGACATGGATGACATGGAGTGGGTGCCAGAGGCCTTCCCATTCACAGCAGATCCCGGACCTCTCGATGCTGCTGCTGACCTGGAGTCAGATGATCCAGTGGACTTTCTTGGACTTTATTTGACGGACGAGCTTCTGCAACTTATTGTCGATCAGACAAACCTGTATGCAGAGCAGGTCATTGCGAGTGTCATAAATAAGCCAAAGTCAAGAGTCCATGCATGGTCTGGTCATCTACTCAAAATTGATGAACTGAAAACCTTCATAGGGCTCCTCTTCCTGACCGGCCTGATTCGGAAGAATTCCCTGAAACAGTACTGGTCCACAGATGACGTCTATGCAACTCACTATTTTGGCAGGATCATGCCCCGTAATAGGTTTCAGTTGATCCTTAGATTTCTCCACTTTACAGACAACAGTGTGGCTGATGTGAAGCGTAGAGAAGCTGACAAAATGTACAAGGTACGTCCTGTTTTGGACTACCTAGTGACCAAATTCAGGGACTTGTATCAGCCAGATTCCTCCATCTCAATAGATGAGGGGACCTTGCTATGGAGAGGCAGACTTTCCTTCAAGGTGTATAACCCCCAAAAGCCTATAAGGTATGGCATAAAATCGTACATACTATGTGATTCAGCTACAGGGTACTGCCATAATATGAAGCCATATTGTGGGAAATCTGAAAGTCTAGAAAAAACAGTACTCTCTCTTCTTGGTACCCTAAAAGGTCATGGTTACACTTTATTTATGGATAATTTCTATAATTCTGTGAAATTATGCAATAAACTCCTCAACAGGAAGACACACATCTGTGGTACACTCAGGAGGAGCAGGGGTGAACCACCGGCCATAAACTTGGCTTCCAATGCTTCCCTGGGGTTTGGGGAGAGAATTGTCTTGCACAACACAAGGGTGATGGTTACGGCGTGGCGAGACACGAATGTGGTCAGGATGGTCACAAGCTGCCATGAGGACCAGATGCAGAGTGTACCAGCGTGGCGTCGGGTGAAGAAAGGAAAGAGCATTCGAGTGGAAAAACCGAAGCCCGTCTGTGTGATCCAGTACAACCACTCCATGAATGGAGTGGACAAACTGGATCAAAATATTTCCTACTATCCCTTTGCCAGGAAGACCATGAAGTGGACAAACAAGTTTGTCTTCTACTTGCTCCAGATCTGCTGCTTCAATGCCTTCATACAGTACAAGAACAAGAATCCACAGGGCGGGTGGCTAACCATGGAGAAGTTCATGGACAGGCTCGTCAAGGGATGGACCAGGCCTGTACGGGATCCAACAGCACCACCCATTGACCCCGGACCCCTGCAAAGGCTGTCTGCTCTGGGACATGTCCTTGTCCATCATGCGCCCACCCCCAGAAAGGAGCATCCATCTAAGCGCTGCAAGGTCTGTTATAACAAAGCACTGAGCAAACGAACGGAGACAGTATACCAGTGTGCTAAATGTCATGTCCCTTTATGCCCAGCTTGTTACGAATACGAATACGATCACAAAGTGTAGAACTTGTGAGCAATGTGAACATTTTTGTGTTTGTTATTACAGTTTTTTTGTTATTTTCTACTTACTACACACTCAGAGTCTCAGAGTTCTAGACCTGTAAGGGTCCATTTGGTCCATTTGGTTCTATTTGTACACTCTCAGAGTTCCAGACCTGTAAGGGTCCATTTGGTTCTATTTGTACACTCTCAGAGTTCCAGACCTGTAAGGGTCCATTTGGTTCTATTTGTACACTCTCAGAGTTCCAGACCTGTAAGGGTCCATTTGGTCCTATTTGTATACACTCTCAGAGTTCCAGACCTGTAAGGGTCCATTTGGTCCTATTTGTATACACTCTCAGAGTTCCAGACCTGTAAGGGTCCATTTGGTCCTATTTGTATACACTCTCAGAGTTACAGACCTCTAAGGGTCCATTTGGTTCTAGTTTTATGTTATTACTCATTTATCACTTTTTTTTTACTACTATTATTACTACACACTCAGAGCTCCAGATCTGTAAGGGTCCATTCGGTCCTATTTGTATACACTCACAGAGTCTCAGAGTTCCAGACCTGTAAGGGTCCATTTGGTCCCTATTTGTATACACTCTCAGAGTTCCAGACCTCTAAGGGTCCATTTGGTCCTATTTGTATACACTCTCAGAGTTACAGACCTCTAAGGGTCCATTTGGTTCCATGTGTGTATATAATCTCAGAGTTGTGAACTGTTTTATTTTATTTTATGTTATTACTCATTTATTACTTTGAACACTTGGAAGTAAAATTTTGTTTTTTATTCAATCTTATTTTTTGTCATTTGTTTGAACATGACTACTGGACACATGTCTGCATCACTGGAGCCAAAAATAAAATGAAGATTGACACAAAAATGCCTTTTACTCATATTTCTATTCTCAGGGCTGTTTTTGATGAAATAGTTTTATTCAACTGCCTATACATAAAAAACGGAACATGCTAGCAACTCACTTTCTTTTCCTGGGCAAAGAAAAGACTCTCATCTTTCTTTTGATATATGGTACGTCATTTTAGTCATAGCACAAAACATTCTGTGGGTCTTTGAAAGTAGATTTCTGCCTGAAAGTTGTCTCCTTCAGAAAAAGGCCTTTATCTCAGGTTTCTATTTTCAGAGGGCTGTGTTTTACATGGGGAAATTGTTTTATTCAACTGCCTATAAATAAAGAACGGAACATGCTAGCAACTCACTTTTTTTTCCTACGCAAAGAAAAGAGTCTCATCTTTCTTTTGAGATATGGTACATACTTTTAGTCATAGCACAAAATATTCTGTGGGCCTAGAAATAGTTGTAAAAATGCTCATACATGTTGGCACTGGGAGCACGTTGCCAGAAAACACTGTGGCACTGAATGAGTTAATATATTTACCAAGCAACATTTTCAGCGTTTGATTTCATATTAAGGAAAAAAGACAAGTATTCACATTTCAATGATTTCTACATCACTAAACTATTCTACTCCTAAAATGTAATTTGATTACATTTTCAATTAAAATGTAATTTGATTACATTTTCCATCAGTTATCAATTATTCAATTAATAATTTCACCCCTAACTGAGTATAATGTGAAAACTACAGGACTATGGAAATAACAGAAATTGCCCTGTCATCTGTCAAAATTAACATTTTTGACAGATGACAGGCTAGCTGTCTTTATTAGGGTTGGTCTGTCTTTGTGCCTGTTTCTCTTGAGCTAATCTTGCAAACTGCTGGACTGATCAGCGCAATATTTCTTGAGCACACTGGCAGTAGGCTAACTTAACTCCCTGAGTGCCAGGATTGCCAGAATTATTTCAGAATTGATTCTGAAAAGTGCCAGAGTTTTTTTCACAGAAAACAAAAAGTGCTTAGGAAGCGAGATACAGCCTTTTTCAGTTCTAAGTTAAACAAGGAGTGGATGGAGCTACACATCTTCAGATGATGATATCTTGGGTTCTGAACATGTTTTTAGACATTTTTTTTAACTATTTTTTCAAAAACACGTCAAACACGTTAATGGCACCCAGCGCCATAGCGGTAAAAACACGTTAATGGCACTCAGTGAGTTAATACTTCAATGTATTTTATACTTTTTGAAAATTCTACCTTTAATTCATTTTTATAAATAAGTAAATGGGGTTTGAATTGGGTTGAAAAGTCATACATGCGTCATAGACATCACAGGCTGGCCACATGAAGTCCTAGATCAACAATGGAGGCGTGCTGTTCCCATGTGGATCCCAAGAACCACATGATTAGATTCTCTAACAAATGGTGTAGTGACTGTGCAGGGCGTTGTGACCTTTCAGAGGTGTAAATTAGTAAAAAGGCTGGAGGAGTACAGTCTGAGAAAAGGAGAGGACATGAGTGAAGAGGCTGGAGGAACAATGAACTGTTCTATTTGGTTAGGTAATGTGTGTTATAGACGGGATGCAAAAGAGAAAGAATGATGCAAATAATCACAGTGTCAAAAAGATATGAAGCTCACATATGTTGCCGATGATCAAGGGCTCAATATTTAAAATGTGAATTTGTTACAAAAAAATGCCATTTTGACAAATGGGTGGTGGTGTAGAGTAAAAAAAGAACTTGCCCACCACGCAAAGGTCAGGATTCAGTTCTTGGCAGCAGGGCCTGTCTTGGCCTGGTTCTCGGCAAACACAACAGCCAAATTCCAATACTGAAACGTCCATCCTGGCATCTTCCACTCGCGTAGTTAGCTCGTGACTTTGCCTCCGATGAGCAGGTGAGGAGCAGAGGTGAGGACGTAATGAATGGGAACGCTCCTCACTCAGTCAGCATCATTTGGAAGCAATGGCATTTAGCTAAGACATGTTACACTTCACTGCTGGATCACTGTAGCTCATTGCTCAGATGTCGTGTTGTATTAGACCCTATACTGTATGTTTAGGAATTTTGCTGTTTGACATGCATTCTCTCATAGATAGACCAATGCATAACAAACTGCAGATTTGAGTAAATAAAGATCAATAAAACCAAGTTTTTAATTTGTAAGTGTATATCACATACTCAATTGTTTATGATGCGGGTTCAATTTGTGGGAAAAAAAAGAAATATAGAGGTATACAGAGGTGGAGTTTTATTCATAAAAAATAAAGAGGAAATGAACTGAGATGTATCTTTCAAATTACAGTATCTCTTCCAATTTAATTAACTGGGATGACCAAATTGGGTGGAAAACATATTAAAACAAACAAAGAAAGACTCATACATACGCTTAATAATGGTATGCCATTTTGCCTGGTCACCGTGGCTTAGTCTGGAAAGCATGCATTGCAACCCGCTTGTTTAAAGGTTTATAAAGATGCTAAAACTTCATGATTAATGTCAAAAAACAATACTTATACTATTAGCTCCTTCTTACTAATCCTCCATCAGCTTGTTGCTGTGTCATTCTTTCCTGGATCTTGTCCAAGTACTGATCTAGTGCTTGTTGAAGCCCACTTTTGTGATTTGTCATAATGCTTGCTTTTTCCACCTACCCAGGAGGAGGTGGAGTCACTGCAGCAGGTGACAAAGGGAGGCAGACTGCAGGATATGGCGGATGCTCTGGCTGCTAAAACCCAGGCTGTGGAGGAGCTCAGTCAAGAACTGGAGGCAATCAGGGCTGTCTTTGGCAAAGAAGGAGTGCAACAGGTGACTGTTTTATGTCCACATTTGCTATTCCTTTCTGTACCAAAAATGTATATTACTTACCACCTTAAAAGACATGGTGGGCTCTCTAATGAGTAATTCTCTATAACACTGCTAATGAGAACAGATGGAATAGATGTGAAGAATTTGTTCACAGCTAAAATATATAAATATGCAGAACATAATGTACAATGTGCTTCTACAGTAATTCGTGGGAAGCAGTCCAGTTTGTAATTAGCAACAGTTGGTGACAAAAACACACAAATGAGAACGATGGAAGGCTGTTCCACAAAACAGTACATTATGACTTTGGAGGACATCTAATTGCTATCTATGCTTGTTTTCATTTGTACAGTAGTGCCCTTTTTGTGATGTTTTCCACTTGTATTAAAAAATCAGGATTAGCCATGCAATTAAAGGGCTCCTTCTACTGCAGTCTTTTATCCATCTGTACCATAACATAATTAGTATCTCCTTCCTGTTCCATCGCACCGTAGTAATAGCATTTGTCTATACATTGGATAGTATTGTATGACTGTATTCTGCTCTTACAGCTGCAGGACTTCGAGGCTGCCCTGAAGCAGCGAGATGGTATTATTACCCAGCTTACTGCCAATCTACAGCAAGCTCGCCAGGAGAAGGACGACATTATGAGAGAATTCCTGGAGTTGACGGAACAAAGCCAGAAACTTCACATTCAGTTCCAGCAGGTGGGAAGTTTCCTGTTCCGCAGCATACTCCGTCCTATCATTTAGCTACTACTGCAGTTCCTCATATACCAATTAACCCATTTAGACCGGGAAAGCATCTGTCATTTTAGATTTATTTGGCTATTCAAAAATGAGTGCAGCGCTACGAGCTCGTAGATCTACATTTTTTCTTTTTAAAATCGTGACAATTTGTGCAAATCTTTGAATATATTCACAAGTTTCCTAGGGCATGGTGTGCATCACTTCCTGTCGTTTTGATCTCTGATACCTGATCAAATTGACAGGAAGTGATGCCCACCATGCCCTAGGAAACTTGTGGATATATATATATATTGTAAATATATATATTTTGTATTTGTCTCTCATATTTCGGCCTTAGGTCTAAACCCTAAATGGGTCAAATGAGTTATTATTGACTGTGCAAACTCCCACATTATAGACTGGACATTTCTTTCGATTTTTGATTTGTCATCATACTGGATTGTGACTGTCTATTGATCTGATTGACAATGAAAGCTGCAGGCAGGTGAGACGCTGAGGAACACTAGCCACAGCAGCGCGGCAGCTGATCTTCTCCAAGCCAGGCAGCAGATTGTCCAGTACCAACAGCAGCTAGAGGAAATGAGCTCCCAGGTCCGAGGTCACCAGGAGAGGAATGATGAGCAGCTGCTGCAGATGAGTCAGCTTACGCACACAGTCAATGAGAGGGAGCTGGTGAGTTGGCCACCTACAGTATGTTTGATCTGTGTTTGATAGATTTCGCATACTGGATAATGCTCCCATGAACATATTCTAATACCACCAACAAAGTGATGGTTTGGGCGTCAAACTCTTCCACATACTCTATTTTTCTGTTTTCCACATGTTCTTCTGTACAGCATTTGGTGTTTTATTTTTTGAATGTGCATACTTTTGTAAACTCACAAGACCCTTTTGACAAGTGCTGCATGACGTAAATGGCATTTTCAACTGAAAATAGTCTAGTTAAGACTAGTTTTATTGATGCTTTTTATTTTAAGTGATTACAGTAAGTCTGATTTCTACATCTCTGTGCTTTTCTTTTTAGGCAGGGAGAAGATCAGAAGAATCATTTGCACAAAAATTTAATGAAAAAGACCTGCTGATTGCCGAACAAAAGAGAGTAATGTTGGAGTACGAGCAGTCCTTAAAAGAATTGAGAACAGAGCTTGCACAGGCTGGCAGTGTCGCCGAAGCATCATTTACCCAAACACTGAATGAGAAAGAGCTGCTGATTTCGGAGCAAAATGCAATAATTACAGATAACGAGAGGTCACTTAACCTGCTCAGGGAGGAACTTTCCCAGGTGGGGAGGAGTTCACAAGAGTCTGTTGCACAGCATTTGGAAAAGAAAGATCAACTCATCGCAGAGCAGGAGCGAGTCATTTCAGAACATGAAAGCTCTCTTAGCCAGCTTAAAGACAAGTTTGAGTCGTCGCAGATAAGCTTAAATGACCTCACCCAGCAAATGTCTTCAAATGAGCTTGAGCTTGAAAGACGCCGGGATGAGTTTGAAAGTAGCAGTATTAAGTTAGAAAGCTACAAGAGTGAATTGGAGAGTTGTAAGGTGGAATTGGAGAGTTGTAAGGTGGAATTGGAGAGTTGTAAGGTGGAATTGGAGAAAGGGCAAATAGAGTTGGAAAGCTGCAGGGGCGAACTCTTAACCTCCAGACAAAAGGAGAAGCTGTCATCTAACGAGATAATGCAGCTCATGGGTACAGTAGAAGACCTGCAGAAACGATGTCACCAGGGGAGCCTGTCTGAAAGTGACAACCTCCAAAGGGTGGAGAAGGAAACTGCCCAGAAACTTGAGCATCTTAGGTCAGAGCTGGATGAGATGTATGGCCAGCAAATTGTCCAGATGAAGCAGGAGCTTAATTTGCGACATGCAGCAGTAGTTGACCGAATGACTGAGCAACATCAGGCTGAACTTGAACTTCTGAAAACCCAGCTGCAATCGAAGAGTCCTACAGTTAGCGCTGATGTGGTGGATGAACTCAATGCCAAGGTTGAGGAACTTGAAGAGAGGCTAGAGGAGTCCCAAGCAATGCATAAGAATGCAACTCATGAGCTGAGCCAGGTTGCTCAGGAGAAGCTCAGCCTGCAGGCCCGGGTCGACAAACTTCTCCATGACCTCCGCTCTGCTAAAGATAAAGAGAAGCAGAGCCTTGTTTCTCAGGAAAGCCAACAGAGTGAACTGCAACAACTTCAGGACACTATTGATGATCTGAGACGTCAGCTGACTGCTGCTAAGGAAGACGCGGAAGAGGCAGAGGTAAAACATGAATCGGAGACAACCAACTACAAGATCAAGTTGGAGATGCTTGAGAGGGAGAAGGATGCCGTGCTTGACCGCATGGCTGAGTCACAGGAAGCAGAGCTTGAGAGACTGAGAACACAGCTTCTCTTTAGCCATGAGGAGGAGCTCACCCTTCTCAGGGAAGACCTGCAGAGGGAGAGCTTCCTCAATGCAGAAAACCTCCTCAATGAAGCCTCTATCAAACACGAGCGAGCCTTGGAAGAGCTACGTGTTGGTTATGAAGAACGACTGCGTTTGTCAGGAGGAGAGAAAGCAAACTTTCTCTCTGAGCGGGATGAGCTGTTACACCAAATACTTGCACTGAAAGAAGAGCTGAATCTAGCTTTGCACAGTTCCAAAGCAAATGAGCTGGTCCTGCAGCTCCAAGAACTTCAGGTTGAGGTTGAAGAACTGAGAAAGGGAGGAGATAAAACGGTTCAAATGGAGCAGGAAATCCAGACACTACTGAGAAATATAGAGGTACTAGAAGCCCAGAAAAAAGAGAAAGATGAGTCCTGGGAGAACAAATGGAAGGAGCAGGAATCTGAAAAGGAGACAATGACACAATCTAACAATGGGTTTAAAGTGGAGTTGGACTCACAAATTAGGAAAGTAGAACTTCTCACTGCAGAAAACAATCAAATGCAGCAACAAGTGGTTGAGTTGAAAGAGGAAATAGAAAAGCAAAGGACTACTTTCTCTTTCGCTGAAAAGAACTTTGAGGTGAACTATCAGGAGCTTAAGGAGGAATATTCGTGCCTTGTTGAGGTAAAGAGACAGTTAGAAGAGAAGATACTCAAAGATACACTTGAGTTAGAGGCAAAAATCGCCAGCCTCCAGTCTCACATTCGTGGGTTGGAGGAGAGCAGTAAGTCTATGGAGAACACAGATACAGACAGCAGACCTCTGATAGAAAAAGATACTACTGAATTGATGGAGAAGCTTGACATAGTTTTGAGCGAGAAACAAAGCCTAACTGTAAAGCTCTCTGAAGTCTTAGAGCAGCTGACTGTCACCGAGGGCAAACTGACACAAGTAGAAAGAGAACTGATGAAAGTCAAACAAGAAAACGAGGCGGCCATGACTCAAAACAAAAGTATGGAGAGAGAACTGGAAAGCCAACTGGAGACCTTGAGCTTGCAGATGCGAGGGCAAGATGCCCAAAGCAAAGCTAAGCGTCAGCAAGATGAGCAGCATGTACAATCAACAGCTCCAGCCTGCACTATTAAAGACCATCACCTCCAGATTGAATCTCTGCACAGGGAGATAGAGACTCTCCGTTCCCTTTTATCGTCAGCTGAAGTTGAGCGAGACACCATCAGCCATGCCCTGGAGGAGCAAAGGCTTAAGCAGACTACTTCCTCTTCAGCAACAACAGCAGCCCAGTATTCAGGGGAGGGACCTGTTGAAGGACGATCCTCCCTTCAGAAGCCCTCAGGGTCAAGCAAACGCAGGAGACGGCAGAGAACAACGAAGCAAGAGCACAAATCTGGCACTGCGCAATCAGACAGCAGAGAAGAGAGAGAAAGGGAGGAGGAAGAGGAGCCAGTATTGGAGGAGGGGGAGAAGGCTAGAAGCGCTGCAGAGCCGGCGATGCAGGCTCAGATGAAGAGCCAGGTTACGTCGCATTCACAGCAGAGGGCCAGAAAGGAGGGCTCCACTGACGGCTACCAGGGAGACGGAGGCAGAGACTACATCAACAAGCGGGTAAGTACTCGCAGGCATCTACTGCAGCACTCTCAGCTGAAACAGCCCTCACTGGTTTTTCCTCCTGGCTTTTCATTTGTGTGAATCATAGAATTACATGTTTGAATGACACGGTTAATAGAAGGCTTTTTAAAAAGAAGCCATACTATGTTCAAACTGCATATGGGAAAATGTAATATAGCTGTAATTGCGTACAGGGCTTTTTCAAAAGAAGCCAGACTGTGTTCAAACTGCCTATGTGATAATGTAATACAGCTGTAATTAAGTACTTCAAATGTGTCAGTCACAATATCATGTGTAGAATCATTATTATCTCACTTCCAGTCAGTATTTATAAATGCAGATCATTTGTAGACTGCATTCATACTGTAGCCTAAATAAGTATTTTACACAGGAGTAACTACAGCATAAGATATAGCAGAGATATTATAGCACTGAAATGTTTTCATCTGTAGTGAGTAATGGTCTTGATTACAAATTGCCTGTGCAGTGTGCACTTGGAGGCTTGCTCTCATAGGTACCATTTAGTATCCTAGTCTGACAGTGTGCTTATTGCTCATAAGATATCACGACGGTTCTCTCTCTGGGTGAAGTGGGTATTGAGTGGGAGCTTTATTCTGATGAGAATAATATGTATGCAGTCTGCACCACATACTGCTAAAGCATCAAGAGTCCATTCAAAATGCAGCTTATTCCTGCCATCGGAAACTCTTATGCAATATTTATGTATCTTCTTTCATTCCATTTTATTCACTGTCAAAAGTAAAATGATTTATTCTTTTAAATGGCTAGGAAAAAGATGAATCTCTCATTCTTTTGATAGTTGAATGAAATGTCACCATCTTGCAGAAATGTGTACATTGTAGTTTCTTTCCATCCTGCAGGGAGTAAAGGGTTTGAGGTGAGCGGTTTTACCCCTGTCACTCCTGTGTATCAACCACCTGTAACTTCAAGGCTGTGCCTCAATAGGACAATGCCAAAAATACTGTCTTTGTCTGCCATTTCATACCAGTGTCCCTCACTGTCTTTACACCTCCTGGGTTGGACCTTTATACAGGCTAGCCATGGGTTATAATCAGATTTTTGTGATTTGATAATCTAGGCAAGAACATATTCCATAAATGCTATTTGTGTTATAGCATTTCAAAGTGCTTGCTTTTATGGCATACAGTTAATTGTCAACTAACATTACCACATATACAGTATTTGAATAAACAGGAGATCCAGTGGTCTTGACACAGCCTTGTACAATAAATAGCATCTTTTTTAATTTTATAATTTTTATAATTACTGATGGTAGGCTACTTGGTATCTTAGATGCTGTCTGGTAAAAGTAATATACTTTCCTACACCTAAAGACACCATTACAACAGCATCACAGACAGCACTTTAAAGTATAATTCACATGGCACATTCACATTGGCTACTTGGAGCATTGGGACATATTCATAGATTTGAGGTTGGAAATGTATTTCAGACTCGTTACACCCGCCACAGCATGTTCCTCCTCAGAAGGTGTTCCATTCCTTGTGCCACGTGTCTTTACACATCAGCGTCTTAAGTGTCCACATTAGTCCTGGCATCACGTTTGATACAGTTGCAACAAGAAGCAGTGTTCCTCTCCTGCTTACTTATTAGGTGACAGGAGATCATGGAGGGGAGCAGCAGAGCGTGGAGCCTGTAGTGCCACTGGGAGCAGAGGAAGCACAGATGACTACTGAGCATGTAAATGTCACTCAAGCTCACATCCTGGCATGTGCTTTTCAGTTTTGGCTCTGTCTTTGATATATCATACAGTGGTTAAGGGCAGGTTAGAGCTAAGCTAAGGTCAGCCAGTGGCCACCTTTTGGGTTAGGAATTTTAGAGTACCATCACTATAGGAGGAGTGAGTTGGGTAGATTGACGCAATGTTCTTCATGATATGATGACGACATTGACTTCTCAGTGCAATATTCAACGTCAATGAACACATACAAATTTCACAGCAGTCATTTTCATGTGTCGCAGCTGAAGGTAATGACATAAATTCTGGATATGTTTTCTTTTTTTTTTTATTTGACCCAAAGACCAAGGAGATATGAATTTTCGAAGATCTTTACTCTCATCCACTTCCTTGTTAACTTAAAACAGATCAGATTTGGGTTATTGAGTTAATCAATTGAGTTGATCAAAAACACCCATGATTAACCGTTATTGCTTAATGAGCATAAAACGTTTCTACCCAGATAGTCAGAATATATATCAAATTATTGATTCATTCTTTCTTGGGTTTTATTATTAACTTATTGTTCTATGTTTGTTTTATTCTATGTCTGAGCCTATAATAACACATTAAAGCAATGGTGGTTTTCACTCACTGCTAAATAATCATGTGCCCCTGCAAAAGTTGCACACCCCAGAATTCTAATCTAAACAGACCCATAATGTATGTTATTACCTTCAGCTGCATTTATGACACATTTTAAATGAATGTCTGCTGTGAAAAGGGTCCATTCGACAAAAGCAGTTTTCATCATGTTATACATCTGTATGCTTTGAGTTACAAACTCTAATTGGTTACTGCATTTAATAGACTTTGAGTGGCTTGACCAAGTGTGGTTGAGGGGAATTGGATTAGCATAATCAGAATGCATTTAGCAATTGAATTGTACCTGACATCAAACGTATGAAAATAACCATTCCATATTCATAATGGGGTGTAAAATGGAGAGGGAGGCCTGGCTTGTCATCCCTTCTCAAGCTGCTGATGAGGCCCTTGTTATGCTAAAACACAGGTGGATTAGACTGTCACTCTGTCTCAGTACTAATACAATTGGTGTAATAATGTTACCTAACCATTAATCTCTCTGTGAGTGGGCCAGTGGATCTAAGCAGTATTATATGAGAGGGTGTGCTTTAATGTTATTATTGGCATGACAGTGAAGCGGTCAGGACCTCGGCCCTGTATCGTGCCAATCGTGCCAATAATGACGGTAAAGCACACCCTGTTGTTTAATATTGCGTAATTGTACTATTCCATTTGGGATAGTTGATTTACGTGTTCAATTTACAGAAACTGTAGTACTTGTTGTTGTTGTTTTTATGCACACAATTCAATTCATATTATCATCAGTTGTGGTTCTATTACATTATATGAATGTATGAATGAGCAAGGTTAGCATCAATATAATTATACTAATTATACTGCAGGAAAGCATCCTTGTTCACACTTGGCCTTTTTTGTATCATTTGCATCATTTCTATTTTATTGTATTTTTATTCTAATATTGAAAATATTATTTCAATTACTTTTCTGTCCATTTTACTTTTTTCTTTCTGTGAAAACAACTGAAAACCAATAGAAGCCAAAAAAAGCCATGTTAAGTGACTGATGACTCTTCTCTTTGTGGTGTCAGGGGGAGTGCAGGCTCCAGCTGGAGGCCCAGCGGATCAGCCTGTCTCAGATACATGCTGCCCAGCTAGAGCTGCTCCAGGAGCAGGCTGATGCCCACACACACACCCTGGATCTGGAACTGCAGCGCTTGAAAGAGCATGGTGGTCAGGGTGAGAACTTACTTTCGCAGCAAATTAACTCTGACCCATATGGGTCCATTTGGTTACATTTGTACACTCTCAGAGTTACGAATGGATAAATGAACACTGAGGATTACTGTGTAGTGTGGTAGGATGGGTTTGCTCGAGTGTTCATTAGTGTGTTTTTGGCCTGCCATGGCATTGGTTACTTCTGAACTGTATTGTTTTTATCCATTTATGCAGTAATGATCTGGCTTAGATGCTATGCTCTGAAAATATATACTGTATTTTTATGATTGGCTATTACATTCAACGTTTTTGTGGTTATCATGAACTATTAATTCATGTTGGAACCTGTGATTCATTTATGCTCAGTAATTAAACATACTGTACTGTACTGTATATAACATTGCTTCCTCTTTACTTTTCTTAGACGTGCCAAAATTCTCCAAATACCAGAACGTGGTGCAAGCTGTGTCAGAAGAATGCAAACAGCTGATTCTGGTAATAATAAAAAACAAATCACGAGACCTAGAACGTGTACAATTGTGTATGTCATTGACATACAAAACTACATTGTACTGCATGTTACATTGACAAAATGACCACATCTCTAAACTGAGTTCTAAGTTGAGGATATTGTGACATTCAGCTTATCCTACCCAGTTGTCATAAACATTTACATAGAAATGTACATAAAGGTCCTAACACACCAGGGATGTTTTTTTCATGCTATTAATTCACCTGAAAATAATCTGTCAAGTACATTCATACAGAACACGAATATTGCTTGGCTATAAAGCAGCACAATCTTTATTTGGAATGAGACACTTTTTTCACTGCAAGTAAAAGCATCAGCCTGTATGAGTGAGACATTAACCATATGAATAGTTTGGATGCAAAATTTGTGTTTGTAATTTTCATATTGTTCATTTATCATGCCCGTTTGTGTGTAACTTTGTTTTTCCTCTTCTGCCAGTCCCTTGCCAAGCACTTCGGTGAAGAGTTGTTGGAATCTGTCCATCAGGTTGATGTCAAGGACTGGTCAGCCTCTCCAGTGGAGGGAGAAATACCCACCAATTTCACTGCTGCCTTACAGGAAGCCAGAGGTGACTGCAGCATACTGGATAAAACCGATATATATATATACAGTATATTTATAAGAAGTCATATGTATTCTTTCATTCATTCAACCTTAATGTATTTTCTCTGAAATACATTGAGAGCAGGACCCTCATTTTCAACGATGCCAAGATTACAAAAGGCATAGCACAACAGAGTCATAATATTGTAATAAGAACAGGATAAAGGCAGTTTAGTGTAAAAGCAAGCAAAGACTTAAGACACCAATAAGACACCTTAAATAAAACAATGACAATTAAAAGATTAATGAGCAGATTTCTAAATTGCCCCAATGAAATCAAGGTTTAATGTGTGTTGCAACTCATTCCATGTATAGGGATCGCTAAAACTGAAGGCTGTCTTACCCAATTCAGAGTTAACCCTGGGGACAAGTTATTGTGAGCATGTAGATTGTTGTGAGCGTGTAGATTTTATTGACAAAAAATGACAAAAATACAAAATTAATCAAAAAGGATAAAAACAGAATAATTTCCATGAAAATAATTGATAGCTGCATCCTTATATGGTATGTGATTGATTTATATACGGTACTTGGGGTTCCTTGTAAAAACAACAGAGAGCTCATCATGAATGTCACACTCCTTCAAGTCCATTGTGGCTTTCTTCCGTTTCAGAGCTGTACAGGGATCTCCAGCAGGTGAAGGAGATAATTGAGCAGGAACATGGCCGTCTGTCACAGCTCCAGGCTCTATTAAGGGCTGATGGAAACAAGGTGAGCATCACTGTCAGGCAGAAACCTTCTATCTCTTTTAATGTTTTTATCGTGCCTTATCGTATGACAGTGTCATGCAAAAATAGCCGATCTACAAGCCCACAACGTGTCTCATTGCAATGCGTTGTGAGCTGGTAGATCTGCCATGTTTGTATTTTTTTTCCATCCCGTCAGGTTAAAAGTAAAATATTTAACCCGATTAAAAATATTAACAAGCGCTTGTGACTAAATAATAACTACATTGGATCTATTGAAACATAGGTTATTTTTTCCATAACCTGGAAAGTACCTGTTTTGGACATATAACAATAGTATAATATAATAAAAGCCAAGATAATAGTTGGCTCTCAGGGAAGGAGGGGACACACACACACTGTAAAACAAATTAAAAAAGAGCCCATTTACACATCAACGGAAGAAAAAAACATGCAAACTAAGCATCAACCTGCTCATCGGTAGCAGGTAGGGGTTATGTGTCTTGCTCAAGGACACTTCGACACTTAACACAGGGGCATCCGGGGATCAAACAGGGAACCTTGTTGGATTCCCAAGCCCTTTAATGCTGTGAAGCTAACACCTTTGATACCATTGGTTCTCCTAGATGACAGCATTGCAGACAGCATATGATGAACTGAGGAGTACCAGTAAGAGAGAGATCTCCAGCCCACGACTGCAGGTTGACAGTTCAAGCTCCTGCACGCGCACAGGTAAATCTGGACTTAACCCATTCAATCCGGGAACACATCTTTGTCATTTTAGATTTTAGCTATAACCATTATTTTTATACTTTGGCTATTCAAAAATATATTAAAAAAAAACATTTTTTTAACTCAAATCTTCGCTTCTGGAGGGGGGGGTCCTTGGAACATATTTTGATGGGGATCGGCGGCCAAAAACATATCATTTTGACGGTCCTTGACAAGAAAAAGTTTGAGCACCACTGATATAGCAACAATAGTTTTTTAGAAAAATGACTAGTTACAGGTGTTCGCTTTAATAAAGACATGCACAAATTTTCACGATTAAAAAAAAATAGCAGATCTACAAGCTCATAGTTATGAGCTAATAATAATATATTAGCTCATAGTAGATAATAGATAATAGACTATGAGCTTGTAGATAATAGGCGACGACAGGGGGCGTGGCCTCCAGTAATTCTGTTGTTTATAAGTCGTCTGACATTAGAAAAAAGAAACACAAGGACTTTGTTGTTGTGTGTGTAATTATCCATGATACAATAAGCTTTATTTTATTCATATCAGTGCAGTGACAGTCACATCTGTCATCCTTGCTTCCTGCAGCTACACTTCCCATGTCCTCATGACTGCAACTGAACTCAATCTTTTTATTTATTTGAAAAAATATTTGCATGTAAGCTTCAGTGTCAGACTTTGCTAGATTTGTTAAGAGTTTTTGGACATTATCAAATCTGACTCATGCCCTGTTACACATGGCAAGGAGACAGACGTACACATTAGTTTGTATGACAGTGAGCAGAAAAGTTTTCCCAAAAGTGCCACTAGTCAAATCCTTCTCGTCTCTCAGTTTGCCAAGTGTTTGCCACAGCCTCAAACAGAAACTGTCAATATGCACTTAAATCTTTCAGTCACATCCAAAGGACAGATCATTGAGTCAAAACTAAAAAAATCTGAAAAGAATGTGACATCTCTGCTTACCTACCAATTGCTGTAGCTTTACTTTTAGAAGTTTTTAGGATCATTTCTTAACCGCATGAACCCTAGCGTCCCTATTCTGGGCATGTCATAATAGACAAATATTCTGTGAAAATAGCCGCACATTTGGCGAAAACTGCAAATTTGCGAGGTGTTGTGAGCTTGTGGATCGGCTATTTTCAGTGGAAAAATGGTGTGTAGAGGAAAAGAAAGCAGGGAGCAAGTACAGCCACCAGCTCAGTGGCCTTGTGGTTAGAGTTTTCGCCCCTGATACTGGGAGGTCGGAGTTCATTCCCTGGTTGGGTCATACCAAAGACTATAAAAATAGGACCCAATGCCTACCTGCGTAGCATTCAGCATTCAAGTGTTGGATTGGGGGGTAAGTCCCTGTGACATACTAGCGTCATGTCCAGGGGGTGTACTTGTACATCAAGCCGCCTCGCGCTACAGAAACAAATAGGCTCCTGTCCTGTAGGCCACATGGCTCGGCAAGGCTTACTTATATATTTATATATAAGTACAGCCCCCCAGGGACCCCGGACAATGAAGTATATAGAATTGTAATGATTCATATCATGTGCAGTTTTTCTTTGCACCTCCAGGCAGCTGAAAAGAGAGCAATCTGATATCAAATATAATTCACCCTCTGGCCGAAACAAACTCTTTGACTAAGCTTGGCACCCACCTACTATCCAACCACCTTCTTCCTTGCATGTATTTGCCAACATAAAGTATTACTTTTAGTCCAGCACTTCACATTTTCTGTGTGTTTTGGCCCAGGTCTGGAGGAGCAGACCGAAGTATCGTCTAGCTCCCACTCTGCTGACCTGGAGAAGCTAAAGGCTGAGGTTCAGGAGAAGCAGATGCACCTGGAGGAAAGACACAGGCAAGAGATGGAGCGTCTCAGAGCCCACTACCAGCAACAGGCTGCAGAGACGGAGGAGCGCTATGCCACAGAGCTCATTATGATGGAACAGCGCCTCCAGGAGGCCACGGGCAGCCAAACCCAATTGAGGTGACCATGGGTCATAAGACCAAAGCATTTGTCTTCCTATCAACTCATGCACTTTGATCACTTTAGAACGTAGTTCGAAACACAGTTTGAAACTCAGATGAAGAACCATGGGATGGTCTAAATTCTTAACTACTTAAATCCTGGCCCCCTTAGCATGATGTCATTAACTCATTATAGGCAGAAATTATTTAAAAAAACATACGAACAATTGCAGAAAAATGCATATCTACAAGCTCACAACGTGGATGTGTCACATTGTGAGCTTGTAGATTGGCTATTTTTGTATAAGATAGGTCTAAGTGGTTAACTCTTATGTTTCTGCTGTAGCATTGTGGGAGAGTCTGGAAGGGACCAGCGGTGCTTATCACTCTACTGTTAACCTGATAGCAACTCCTCGGGAAATTCTAGAAGTTCTACTGCAAGTCCATTTTGAGATGCCAAGACCTGTTACAATATTTAATTGCATCAGCTTAATTAAAGAAAGAAAACAATCCATTCCTCTCACCATCTCTACACCTGCTTCTGTAAAGTGTTGATTCAATTTCCATATATTCTTTTACCTAGAATTTAGAAAATCTGACCATGATCAATTCCATGAAAGGCATTAATCAGATTTGTTTGAGGCCAGATATAAAGAAAATGGCAAATTCTATCTTGCTAATGTTATTTAGTAGCTTGGATTTGTTCACAGTAATCAGCTGCATTTTAAAAGCCATAACTCCATTGTTCATAATTTATAGAATAATAATTATAAAAGAATACCGGTATGCCCAAAACCGAGTAGTCAATTGAGAATTTCATGAAAGGAGATTGTCAACGAAACCATTGTAGCTTGTGGAAGCTAGCTGAAACTGGTTCCACCGACAGTAACTAATGAAATATTCAAAAGGTGGTTAAAAGCATTACTCGATTCCTGTTGCTGGCCCACTAACCTATAAGATTAGGGTTTCAGATAGAAAGTGTAAACATTGAATAAGACATGAATGAATGAAACATACAGTCCATTCATTGTAATGAAGGAGTTTTAGAAGGAAAATTACAATGAGATTATACCATATATACATGCAGTTATTTGAGAAGACGACCCCACCCCTTCATGCCTGAACCTGTTATTTCTCTCTTTATCCTCTCATTTGAAATCAATAGCCAAAATTGAAAGTATTCCATTTATGCAGAGGAATTTATTCATGCCACTGATTTTACACATGAAATATGGAGACCACTGATTCTTGCTCCTCACACTTATTTAGTTTATAATATATTCTTTTAATACTTTCTCAAAAGAAAGATCCATTTATGTGTTTCTCACAAACTGAGATCCTACTGCCCTCTGCTGTTTGATTGTGTAAACCTATTGCTACTGTGCATACATACACACACCACTACTGTAGTTCTCAGTCCCAACTCCTAGGATGCTAAATTATGTTGCCAGTACTTTTCAAAATCCTACATTTTGAAAAGCAATGTCTTTGTCAAGGATGAGAATGAATGAATGTGGTGCTCATTTGATATTGATATAGTGAGTGCCGTTTGCATATCTTTATATTACCTATCCCTGGGTGAACTGCTATTGTAAAGCAGCTCACAGATGCTAAGATGATACTAATACTACTAATACTTTAGTAACTTAGATTAATATAATTTAGTACCAAAACAAAGCAATCAAAACAAAACTAGCTGTCAAAGGCCTTGATGAACAGATGCCTTTTCAGGGCAGACTTACAGTAAATGTGTAAATGTTTTATAAGATGCTGTTTATGCTTTCTTACATTTTTTACCCCACTTCCTAATTTGTCTTTTAGCTTGTCCGGTGTTGGCCAGTCCAGCTCTGAGAGGACAGAAGAGGACACAGAAGAACTAATGGTAGGGGTGCTACTACTTACTGGACTAATCATCACCTCCCCCTCCAGTCTGAAATATGTACTGTATATACATATACTTTAAAACACTGTGACAGTAAGGGGGGGGGAGTACTTTCAGCCTCTAGGCTACAACCTGCCCTACATCCCTGCCTTTCCTCTAGAGGCCCCAGTTCCAGTTCGTTCCATATCTCATGGGACAGGCTAAAAGGGGTTAGGAAGGTTATATAACCTTGCAGTGTAGCGCGTTACTGGTGAACCGGGCATACATGCTCTTGTCTCAGCACTGCATGAAAGGACGTCTCACGTGACTAAGCCCCCACACCCGCTACATTTTTAAAGTCATCTCATGACACTCATGAGTAGTGAGTGTCCATGGCTATTGCATCTTTATGCAGAAAGGAAGGCAGGAGAGAAATGCAGAAATGGAAAGAAGGACAGGGAGAGTGAGAAGGACAGGGAGAGTAGTGGGAAAATGGACCCTATCAATGCAGGATTGGCACTTAAGGAAAGCGGTGCTGTCGAGGCTGACGATAAACAGACAACACAGGGATTCATAACTAGACAGACCGCTACTGTATTAGTGGAATATTGTGGCTCCAGCATGATGCGAAACATCTCTATCCCTTGATCAGCTTTGGAGGGTAGACAGAACAAACGTGTGTATTTATTTATGGTAAAGGATTTTGGGGGATTGGGAACCACTAAAGAACTGTTAGTGCATTGTTCCTTATCTTAGTATCTTGTACTCATTGCACTTATTGTTTTGTTTTTTCCTTCTATTGTCTTACTGTTTGTTATCTTTTGGGGACTTTATCTCCATACTTATCCAGTAACCACACCCACTATCTTGTCTCTCTCCTCTGGTCCTGTTCTATCTCTCTATCTGTTTATCTCTCCTTCTCTTACTCTTTTCTGTTTTCTTCTGTCCATGCAGCGGCTGGTTGAGGCAGAGGGTATTTTAGAGGAAGGCTCGGATCCGGAGCTACAGCGCAGCATTTCTCCGGGCCTGACGGCACAGCTGCAAACCCTGAAGAAAGCGCTCTACCACAAGTATGTCCAGGAGGTGGCCGCACTCAAGGAGCAGCACAGGACCGAGCTCAGGAGACTGATGGCAGAGAGGGAGGGGGAGAGGAGAGATGCGAAGGTGCCTGGAGGAGAGACGGAGGAGAGGGAAGCACTTACCAAGGTTGAGCGAGACCTCGACGGCGGGGCGGGCCGCCACATCAAAGGCCCCAGAGCCGAGGAGCAAGTCACCCTGAAACAAAACTGTGATAGAGTGGAGAGGGAGGTTGCAAAGGTATGTGACCACATTATCTATGGATGGTCTTAATCACAGTGATTGTTTATGGAAGGGTAAAGTTTTTCATCCTTTTTCTTTTTATTAAGTATTTAAAGGGACAGTAGAACTGTTGTCACTGGGGTAAAATCCATTAATGAGAAAACTATTCCTTACTTTTAGCCACCTTCCTCGTGGCCGTGACATTGTCCTTGGTCGCTGTGTTTAATGCAAAATATGAATCAGGTTGATATAATGGAACCCATAGGCTGTATCTCATAACTCATAGCTGATCATTTATTGGTAGCAGGAATATGATTAAATGCCTTTTCCAAGTAATCAGATTAGCTAGTGTTTCTTGTTACATCTTAGTTATACAGTTAAGAGTTTTCAGTACTAGTAATTATTACAATCATTGTTTGTGTCTGGACAATTTGGCAATTCATGTATTGATATTCCTTTTATAATGATCATTTTTCTGATTATTATAAGTCACTCAATGGAGTACTGACACACAGGGCAACCTATTATAACCTATATTACTATATAAATAGCAGCTATCCAGAATCTGCCTCACTAACATAGCAAAATCTCAAAAGACATTTTTTGCTGTTATTGTGTCCATTTCCACATTTCTATTGGCCAGATTTTGTGTATCGCCATTCTTATATCTGTCACTAAATACAGTATGTCCCTTTGTCATGATTAATGAACTTTCTTGCAGGTCATAGTTCAGATGTCAGTGGAGTTTGCCCAGCAGACTGAGCTGGCTCGCCTGAGCAAGCACACCTCCCAGACCACCTCATCCATGCAGACACAGGAGGAAGAGGAAGGAAGGCAGGAGAGGGAGGTGGAAGAACAGGTCCCCAAAGTCTATTCCTCACCAGAGGAAGGGGAGAAGGAGAGATTGGAAAAGGAGCTGAGAGAAAGCACCGCCGAGCTACAACGGTTAAAGGAGCAGCTGTGGAAAACTGAGCAGGTCAGTACAACTGACTGGCCTGACAGAATGTGGTTACTCTTTACAGAAACCATGCTATGCTCTGTATAAATATCCTGGCAATCATATCAGTTACTTGTTAGAATACGTTCTTCTTAAAGGGCTAGTAACCTCTAAAAGTAGTGGTGAATAAATCTGAAAACATAATACACACAGAGTTAAAAAGGACACTGCACTCTTGCGTTCTCATACAGTAGATTAAGACCTGAAATGTTTGCAAATGTCTTCATTCTCATCCAGTTCATATTCATACTTTAGAGAAGTCTCAATTTAGATTTTTTGCTGAATATGTATCACTCTTTTAATAATATTTTCTTTTTAACACTGTTCATGTCTTGAAGACCTAACCCCAGAGTCAGCCAGGCTATCAGTAACCATTTATTGCACGAGTAGGCATTAGGTGCGTGATAGCAGTGGCTGTCACCTTCAATGTTCTTGATGGAATAAGACTGAGTCCAAAGCACTCATAGGATGGTAATCCACTAATGTTCAAAGCGACTTTGTAAGAAAGTCCTTGTACTGTACAATTAATTCGATTGAGTTGCATTTATATGATAGTGCATAGCTGTCCCTGCCATTAGGTGACGTGGGAGTGTCATGTAGTCATTACATTACATTACATTACATTACATTACAGTCATTTAGCAGACGCTTTTATCCAAAGCGACTTACAATAAGTGTATTCAACATAGGTAGGGAACGAAAACTACTAATCACCAGAAGTCACCAAGTTAGTCATGTGATAAAAAGGAATATAATACAACTGAAAGATCCATACAGTATGTGGTATTCCTAAAGTTTAGGCTAGCCCAGATTCTAATTGTTGACTTGAGCAGCTGTCTCTCCTACAAGTAACAATTATAATGTAATATTCAAAGTGGTTCCACAGAGACTACTTTGGAAATAGTTACAGTGATTAGTATGGCACTGGGCAGAAGTTTCATTATAATAAATGATATACCATAACTATTTAAGAACTGTTAGCACTATGATACAGTATAGTATACACTGTACTAGACTATGTTTGGGCAAACAGTCAAGCATCATTGGAGCAGGTACAGATTAGTATAATCTTGATGTCATTGCAGGTTTGGCTCATTTTACACCTTCTAATTCTGTACATGCAGGTTTGACTCATTTTACACCTTCTAATTCTGTACACCTCATAATCTCCTTCAACTATTTTATCCCAGTGACATTATGCCTGATAAAGAGGGTAAGACTAAGAGTTTTACCCAATTCATAGCATTAATGAATGAGCTAAATATTTCGATGTGACTCTTTAGGTAGTACATATGTTTGAGAATAATAAAGAATGTGTTTGTAGGTGCATTTGTAAGGTGAAAACATGCTTATTAACTCAACCTTTTATTGTCTATATATTGTTATTTCACCTTACGCAAAGTGTAACACACAAGTGCATTGAACTGAGAAATGACAGTGAGCATAATAGGACAAATATATTTGTCAGTTTGACAGGCTGACTGTCAGTCCCAATCAAACAGACCGTTTCTTCAGATCTAAATGAAACAATGCTTTGACTGAAACTACTGTAGTACCAGAGTGTGTCTGCACCATTGACTGTCTATGGATAGTCTGCAAGCTACACACAGTGTCATGTGTTGGTGAATGAATTGATATTCATCAGGAAAGGGCAGCATTTCTGCTTCCTCACCAAAAGAGAGCGCTGCATCCCCGACAAGTCCTATTGACTCAAGTGCACCTGTTGCCATAGCGCCACAAAGATACTAGTGTTTCCCTCCACAACAGCTCTGAGGGAGTTGGAAGTGTGTATGTGTATATGTGCAGATTGTTTGCTTGTGTGCGCTCGTGTTTGTACCTCGCCTTTACTCATTTGAATACATTTTTACTAATGGTCAGGAATAAATCCGAACGTCACTCGCTGCCTGACGCTTTCAGGAGCTTCGAACAAGTGTAGCCTTTCCAATGACCGGGCTGCTGTCTGTGTTCTCTCTGCTGCCTGTCCAGGCTTTGCAGGAGAGAGAAAAGGACAAGCGAGGAGCTGGAGAAGAGAAGGACAAGGAGGAACCAGGAATAAAGGAGGTCCATGGAAGGAGAGATCCAGCAGAAGTTGGAGGAGACTCCTCCAGCTTGGATGTAATCACCACTGAAAGGTACGGGAAGGGGTCACCTCATACTGTCATAGAATAACACAATTTGATTAGAGGAAATGATTGATTAGCAGACTGATTGATTGATTTTCTCTGAATACTCTGACTAGTCCATAGACTCCATACCCGACGATGCATGCACCCAAACTGCAGACTTGAGACTTGGGGTCGCAACTGGCACTACAGAGCCTATAGCCCGCACATACACACACACATTGTGTATTAATTGATTGATTGGCACGCATAGCACGCATGATGCTTGCTATGCGTTTAAACCAAAGTCCTTTATAACTTTAAACCGTTGAGCGAGCTCTCTCACTGCTGCTGTTCGCTCTGTTGTCAACCTCCTCTTGTGTGTTTGCTGGTGAGGCGCTCCTAGCGAGACATATGTACTTCACCCCGCAACAGTATTGTGTGCCGAGAACAGCTGACATACAAGCTCACATCACGTCGCGGATGCGACCGTTGTGAGCTTGGAGGTCTGCTATTCTCGCCCATTCTCTACTCGCAACACCTTTGCGCGACGGCGCATAAATTAGGCTTGGGCTGATACAGCTGCAGGTTCTTTTGGTCCCGGTCTGCGCATGCATACTGGTTCTTATCAGTGTGATGCCCTGAGCATAATTAGACAATTGAAAACACCTGCCAAACCATTAACCCTTGCACTGCTCCTGTGACCCCACAGCCCCCATCTCCACCCACAGAAGTCTTAATTGAGTGAGAGTTCACAAAATCAGATAGAAAAATTCCATTGACCAGATCTGTAGGGGGCGCAGTGGAGTAACTAAAAAAGGTTTTCCTTCTGGTGAAATATTTTTCTTCTGGCCAAAAGGTGTATTTTAGACGTGAGGTGGGGGCTCAGAGTGTTGTGCAACTCAATTGAATTAATTATACTGTACAAGGGCTCCCACTAACAACATCTTAAAACCGTTTTTGTTTTGGTGAGTAGCGAAAGTGTATTTTTACATTTTTTACTAAAGTCGAGAGGCTGCGCAGCCTGCGCTACCGTGGGTGTGTAGGCAGCGGCTCGAAAGTACCATAGCGTTAAGGAAAACTCCTTCTAACGCTATGGACCAGAGCTAGGTTAAAGGTAGGGTAAGTGATTTTCTTTGGTTAAAATAAGTGTAAAATAAACAGTAGCTCTATATTCTGATAGTACTCATTGCTATAGAGTGTTTGATCAGTACAGGAATCCCCAGTCTCTCTAGCTCTTAATTTAACAGAAAATGCATTTTCAGGTCGGAATACCAATTTTATCCAATCAGGATAGAGAACTCAGACAGGATACAATTGGAAGTGATGACACAAAGAAATGAGCAGACAAAATTGGAACTGGAACACTACAAAAATTAAGCTGATAAATGGGTACTGCCTCTCCTGATTGGGCTGAAATTTTGCAACCCACCTGAAAATGTATTTTCTGTTCATTAAAGAGCTGGAGAGGTGTGAGACTCCTGTTACTGAAGAAACACTCTTAGCAATCATTACTATCAGAATATAGTGCTTTAACCTTTTAACAACAAACGTTTTGTTGAAATATCACTTATATCAAATGCAGAGCACAGACTTCCCCAAGGGGGTCAATAAAGTGCAGCTATCTACAGTAACTATTACTGTAGAAAATGCCAATAATCAACCTAACACATCTGCACTCAATGATAATCATGTTTGATGTGCATAGTATTGCTAACATGTTGTGGGATGTAGTACCTCTGCTCTTGCTCCAAGCCTTCCCTGTACACATAAATAACATTGGCTTCCGGCGCTGCACAGTGGCGACGGGTGCCTGTAGCTTATCGTATGTTATGTTTTGTGATTCTTTTGTATCCCAATGGCTGCTTGGTACAAAATGAATTTCCGCAAGGACAATAAAGCATCTATCTATATTAGATGAGTGAGCTCATCTTCTCTTTGACCGTTAGTTGTACGTAGTGCTGTAGTCCTCCAACAGTTGTGATTCATCTCTTCAATTTCCATCATGTCTTCTTAGAAACCAGCTGCGTAAGGCGTACGAGAGGCTTCGCCAGGTGCTGATTGAAGTTCTGAAGACCACAGCGGCAGCGGAGGAGACCATTGGCCTCCACGTGGACACTCTAAGAAAGGCTTCAGGTGAAGGGCCTCCGCAGGCCTCCTCACAACCAGCCACCTGGCCAAGGCCTTCAGGCAAGTCTAATGTAGTGTG